>NC_080193.1:143511261-143708761 GCF_030028045.1 Hippopotamus amphibius kiboko | reverse complement strand
GTCCCCTGTGCCGCTGCTCCCTTAGCCCCCTCTCTGAGGTCTCTCAGTGTCCCAGGTTCTCTCGGGCAACCCATCCAGGTGCTGCTCTCTGCCTCCTGTCTCTCCTCCCTGGCAGTGGTCTTCTAAAATGTTGTTGTTAATGTTCTAAGGTAGAAAACTCCTTGATATGTCTACCAATAAAGGTCAGGAGACTGTTCTCTAACGTGGATTTCTGTGTTGATAAGACTACACATTTTATCAAAGAAAAAGAAACTTCAACCCAGGATAGTTAAACAGAAGCGCCTGCAGTGCACAGGTTATAGATCACGTGCTACTTGGCAGAGGGGGAAGCTGGTGCTGGCATGGGAAATTCAGAATTCTTGGGGGATTCCATGATTAGGTGACCAAAATCTGTGGAGAAATCTTCATTTCCTACTTTTTAATAAAAATTTTAACCTTGTTTTAATCAAGTAACATAGCTGTTTCAAACAGGAAATTTTAAAACAGTTGAATAAGGCAAAGTGAAAGATCACTCTATTTATTACCCTACTTTTAACTGCTAGATTGTCTTAAGTTTACTGAAAGACAGTTTTTCTGGAGGACATTGAAAAATTCTCAATCTGTTCCTAAAGAGATTTTTTTAGAGATGAAAATAATTTACTATATAAAAAGGCAGAGGGAAAAGGAAATAGCTTGGTAACTTATTTTCAAATCTGAGTTCTTTTGTGTGGGTTAAAGTACAATTTTTTTATTGCAAATTGTTAAGAAACCCTAATTAAAGCTTCTTGCAATGCATGATACCCAAGTACACTTCAGGAATCTCAAGAACAAATTGTTAGCTTAGATGCTGTAGATAATAGTTAAGAGAGTAGAATTAGATGACATGACATCTACTTGCACTCTTCAGTCATAAATGTACCAAGAAGGAGGAGACATGCTTTCACCACCCTGTACAACAAATGTGCTTGTCTCTGGAAGCTAGATTCCTGCTATGTTTCCAGGGTTTCAGAGACTAGCAGAGATGTTCTCCAGCATCTGCTATATGAATTTCCCAGGATCTCATCTAATAAAAAGGGAATTAACCAGTGATGGAAAGCAGGGTCTAATGATACATCAGCGTGTGCTTGTAATGATATGAGGCGGTTTATTTGACATCCAATTTTGGAAACTTTTTTTTTTTTTTGCTGGAAAATACCACAAGCAAAGGCTTCATTTATTCTTTCTACTAATTTTGATATCTCATTGCACTTCTCCAAATGTAGAGTTATAAAATTGCTACTATCTTTGTGGGTGCATGCAAGTAATTAACATTTTCAACACAGTGGCCTTTAAAAGCCATCACGGCCGTTTTGGAATGGGCCAGAGATATGCTTCCGGTTCTGACTGAGCAACTGATGCAGGCCCTGTAGCACTGGAGAGAGTGTGTCTTTTCAAATACAGCTCCTTGGCGTGGGCTACAAAAGTCCAGAGTGATGCACTGAACACTGAGAAGGAAAACAAACCAAAGAACAGTCCCAGATATTCCGTTGCTGGCCTGGCACTCACACCTAAGCTGTGTTATTCTCCTATTAGAAATAAACAATCTCATAGAATACTAACTGAATTACTCAGGGTTCTCCAAAGGACCAGAAACAATAGGATTATATATAGATACATAGAAAGAGACGTATCATGAGAGATTGGGTCACCTGATTACAGAGGCTGAGAAGTCCTGTAATCTGCTGTTTGCAAGCTGGAGACCCAGGGAAGCTGGTGCTGTAGTTCCAGTTCAAATCCAAAGGCCAAAAAACCAGGGGAGCCACGGGCGTGAGTCCCAGTTGGAGTCTGAAGGCCCCAGTACCAGGAGTGCAGGTGCCTGAGAGCCGGAAAAGATGGGTGCCCCAGATAAAGCAAAAGGGCAAATTCACCTATCCTCAGCTTTTAAAAAATTAATTAGTTAATTTAAAAATTGACATGTAGTTGACACATAACATTGTGTCAGTTTGAGGTGTACAAGGTGTTGATATGTGTATTGCTTGCAATATGATTACCACTGTAGCTTTAGCTAATACCTTTATCACATCACATAGTTATTAGTTCTTTTCTGCGTGAGAATATTTAAGATCCAGTCTCTTAGCAATTTTGAAAGATACAAAGCAGTGCTGTTGACTGTCCTCACTCTGCTGTGTATCGGATCTCCAGAACTCACTAATCTAGTTGTACCCTTTAACAGCATCTCCCCAACTTCCCTACCCACCCACTGCCCCCCCCGGCCTTGGTAACCACCATTCTACTCTCTTCCTTGGCTTTCTTAGATTCCACATAAAAGTGAGATCATACAATACGTGTCTTTCTCTGTCTGGCGTATCTTACTAAGCATAGTGTCCTCAGATTCCATCCATGTTGTTGCAAATGGCAGGATTTCCTTCTTTCTCACTGCTGAATAATATTCCATTGACTTAAAAGGTGGAGAAATCAGGGCCTGGAGAAAGGTTAAGAAACACATCCAAAAACATAGAGGGAAGCCGTAGGCAGTACTAGGATTTGTGGAACTCCAAAGTTCATAGGCAGGACACTACACCAATGGCCTCTAAACACTGCCAAATATTTGCACACCAGTGGAAAGAAAGCTTTTTAAATGAGGAGCTAAGCCAGGAAAAAAAAATAACTGGATATTGGATTTTTTAAAAATGTCTCATTTTAAAATTAGGAAATGCAAGATTACAACTACGCATCAAGTTGTTTTACCATTTTCTCATTATCAAAGAGTTTTTCTTTGCTTTTCGAAAAAAAAATTTTGATCAAAATTTCAAAAATGGTATAAATCTGCAAGCATTGCAGCCTGAGTGTAATATTGCTATATTAAAGAAATTTTGTCTTGGGATAAAAGAATTTTGAATTTTTTTTTAGTATTTTTTTTACTGATCTCATAAACTACATCATTAACGTTTCTCACTCTGCTTCTTAATATTGTTTATTTTTTAGAAGTTATTTTGTATAAATCATGTTGGTAGGTAACATCATCTTCATAGTACCTTTGATATGATGTAATGAGAAGGGTACTTTACCTCTGTGATCTTCCTCCCCAAAACACACAACTCCTGTCTAATCATGAGAAAAACGTCAGATAAATCCCAGTTTAAGGAAGATTTTACAAAATAACTGCTCAGTACTTCTCAAAACTGTCAAGATCATCAAAAAGAGGAAATTTATGAGAAATTGCCATGACTAAGAGAAGCTTAAGGAGATTTGACAACTTAATGTAAGGTCTTTCTATCTTCACGACACTTTGCACTATTGGATATTTAATCTTTGCCAGTATTTCAATGAATGGTTTTAGTATTTCTCACTGATTAGTACCCAAATTTATTCATTGGGTTGCAACATCACGATTTTTCTAATTTTATGGACTTTTAAACGTCTGGAATGGATATTAACTTTTATTGAATACTTTTTCTGCATCTATCAAAATGATACAATATTTTTACATTAGACAGTCATTGCATTTCTGGGATCAACATTGCTCACTTTTCTTTTTCATAAGCTGCTAGATTATATTGAACATGTTTAGCATTTTAAAATCTATTTTCAAAAGTAATTATAATTCTATTTTTAATTACTTAATTTATGTATTGGCTGTGTTGGGTCTTTGTTGCTGTGCATGGGCTACTCTTTGTTGCGGTGTGTGGGCTTCTCATTGCGGTGGCTTCTCTTGTTGCGGAGCACAGGCTCTAGGTGCGTGGGTTTCAGTAGTTGTGGCTTGTGAGCTCAGTAGTTGTGGCACACAGGCTCTAGAGCACAGGCTCAGTATTTGTGGTGCATGTGCTTAGTTGTTGTGTGGCCTGTGGGATCTTCCCAGACCAGGGATCGAACCCATGTACCCTTCATTGGCAGGCGGATTCTTAACCACTGCACCACAAGGGAAGCCCCTCTACTTTTTTTCTTATAACATTCTTGTTTGTTTTGAAATCAAGGTTATACTTGTGTTATAAAATGAATTAGGTAGCAGTTCCCCTGGCCCATGCTGGACTTTCCATATTCTGGATCTAGGGGCTGCATTTATAAAGGAGCACTGATGCCTACCCACCAGTGCTTGGGTGTCATTGGTCAGCTATACTGACCTAAGAATGTCACCCGTTGGCTATGCCCTTCTAGTGGTTTATATTTTTACTCATTTAAAAAAATCAATCAAACAAACAAGCAAGCACAGATAAGCAGAAAGAACAAATAAATAAAAAACAGCTATCCATCCAACAACCAGAGAAAACCATAATCAACGGTGTGGGTTTATCTTTCCTAATAATTAGACTCTCTCATGGGATTATTAACCAATTGAAAAAGTCTGCTTTTGTCTGAGATTGTTAGTGAAGGTAATTTCTTAAACCAAATTATTCTTTCACTTGGCTGCTTTGATTAGGAAGAGAAAATCAATAATACTTTCAATGATTCTTTTATTTTCTAGGGTGGTTGTCTGTGGACTGCAGTTACCATGTCTGACTCGGTAATTCTTCGCAGCGTGAAGAAGTTTGGAGAGGACAATTATGGTTTTGAGTCAGACGGATCATGTAAGTGGGCTTTTTCTCTTACTGTCTCTTGTATAAAGAGAGGTGAGAACAGGAACAAGCTAGTGAAACTTCTAGGAGAAGAGAAAGATCAGCAAGAATAGGTAGAACCGATACTGGATGGTCTTCTTACACACTCTGGGTGTTTCTCCCTTGAGTCCATGTAATGGAACGGCTGAGCGTCCTAGGGAAGGATGCACAAAGCCTGTATAGGAGAGCCTTTCCCCTATAAGTATGTCTTCCCTGGATAGTGTAGGGCTCTTGTAGCACTGGCTGTTATTATTATTACCTTTATTTGTATGTTGCTGTAATTGATTCCAGTGGTAAACATTTAGTGAGCACTGGTCCCTGAGAGGAACGGTACAAAGACTGCTGGCCAGAGTGAGTTCATGTGGCAGGGGACCCGTAGCTCTAGTACATGGTGTGTAGTGCGGGTAGGTGATTCTAAGCTACTACTATTATCATTAAAAATCCTATGATTTTACATTTTACAAAAGAGGACATTGAGACTTGGATACATTTTTTAAAACTGGGCAAAGATCGCGTGACTGATAATTGATGGAGCCATGATCCTAATCCTGTTCTGATTCCCTCCTAAGAGGTTAATTTCTATCTACACTATGGTGCCTCTTCACTCTTGAGATGAAGTGAAATGAAATGAAATGGAATGAAATGAAATGAAATTGGAATCAAATAATGAAATGAAATGAGATGAAATGAAATGAAAACGCTAGGGGAACTGGGAAGTGCTGTCCCATGGTGATGGTTGACATTCGCATCGGGCTGCTTTCCCTGTGGCTTCCCTACACCCATCGCCCTGAACCCCTACTTTCACCTCCTCCCCTCCATCTGCTGTGACCTATGCCAGGGAAAATAGTGTGTGGCTCAATCCTACGGCTTCTACTGGCATGGGGGCGTCAATGATGTCTTACTGTTTAGTTGATTTGTGGTCCACATTTTAAGTAGATACATTCTGATGTTTCTAAAGAACCAGACCATAGATATATATTCGTTTTATGTGGTAGTTCAAACAATCAGATTCTCTTTAGCTCATTTAGAAATGTTGGTCTTGAGTTGGCATTCGGAAGATAGAAAGATTTCATTTTTTGGAGAAAAGGCAAGAAATGTAGTCAAGGCAGCAGTCCTGAATGTGAAAAAATGTCTTCTAATATGGAGAGAGAGAGAGAGAAAGATGAAAAAGTAAATAATTATTTTGCATTGTTCCGTGAATAAACGTGGTTATAGAAATGTTTTTCCAGAGCAAAATGGTTAATGACTGTATTTCATTTTGTCATTATTATTCACTGCTTTATGTGTTGTTTTTATCCTGACAGGTAACAGTGATAAGAAGTCAAAGTAAGTGGCTGCTTCAACAGCGCATCACACTTTCAAAATAACTTCCTAACAGTCCCGTAAAAGGCACAAAGCAGAGGCAATATTTTTATACACATTGCACTGCCTACAAAATGGTATATATAATCCACTCTTTTTAAAATATTACTATCATTCGACTTCAAAAACCTTTGGGAATATTCCTTCTGGATTAGGTCCAAATCTCCCCTGTAAGTCCAGGAACACCACAGGATTTCTGACCTAAACGAGCAGAGGAAAAGCTGGACAAGTAAGCGAACAAACCCCCAATTCTTCCCCAAAGCAAATAGTAGAAACCTGAGATGTAATTATTAGATGTTTCTCTTTAAGGGTTTAAATTCTCTTATAAAACAAATGCCAGTCAATCATCCTCGGTACGAGGGCAGGTTTAACGGAGCCTAATTTAGAAGACAAGGGAATGCCAGCTAAGTTTCTGAAATAGAGGTGGTGGAAAGGGAGAGGCTGAAGGTACTTAATTCATGGCAGAGGGGGGGCCATGGGTGTGGTAACATTAGTTTTGGATGTGGAATGGTAGGATCAGCCTGGGCACAGAAGAACCACTCTTTTCTCACTAGGTGGGAAAGAGATGGAAAAGGGTGTAGATGCAGATGAAGGAGCTGCAATGAGCAGGAACGCTGAGCGAGTGCTTTGGTTGTCAGAGGATATGAACCTATCTGCTGATGCGGATGAGAAGATGACAGTGGGAGTGTGATAAAGCTGCTGTGGGGAATGGGAACAACCTGTGGAGGTGGAGTACAGTGCTGCGGGCTGAGCTGAGGCTGGAGACCATACTCATTCATTCATTTCACAAATATTAACTGAGGGCCTACCAGCTATCAGGCACCATTACAGGTGCTGAGGATACAGAAAGGAACAAAACCGGCTGAAATCGCTCTTCTTGAGGAACTCACATGCCCTTGAAGAGCCCCCTGCCTTCGTGAGGGATACATGATAAACACCATAAATGCATGAAACACACAGCATGGTAGCTAGTGATGACTTATCACTCCCTTTCTAAGAAGAAACAAGTAAACATGAAATGGAGGTTTGAGCGGATGTGCAGGGAGAGTGGAAATTCCGAAGACTTCGGCCATGGCAGGCCCCACTGAGAAGGTGCATTTTGAGAGAAGGTATGAAGGAGGTGAGGGACTTGGCCATGCGAGTATCTGAAGAAAGAGCATTTTGGTGAGAGGAAGTAGCCAATGCAAACACCCAGAGGTGGCAACAAGTTTGGCACAGACAAAAGCTAGCAAAGAGCCCAGGTGGCTCGGGGGGTGAAAACTGGAGTGAAGTAGGAGGACACAAGGTCAGAGAGTCAACTGGACAGACCATGGAGGGCTGTAGATGTCTCAGCAAGGATTTGTGATCCTACTCTGAGCTGGAAGGGAAACTTAGGGCAGCCGAGTGCTAAGCAGGGCACGTGTACCCTCCGTTCAGATGGTGGAGAGGTTGTCTCCAGCAGGCCCAGCAGCCCTGGCTTCAGGAGGAGAAGGAGGAACAGCTGGCTGAATGCAGAGATGGGGTTTCCAAGGATGGAGTTTGGGATAAGGATTGAGGATGATGGTGAAAGCATGGTCCAAATGGCCGGAAGTAGGACCTAGGATGCCTGAGTAAGGAAGCAAAATCTTGATGGGGTTTAGTGATAGTAAGTAAATGGAGGGTTTAAAGGACTGCAGGTGTCAACTGAGATGACAAATAGGTACGGAAGGAGGAAGGAAGTGAGAAAACAAGATGCATGGGCAGTCCCAAAGAGTCGATGGCGTAGACTAGTTCCTGGTGAAAACAAGACCTAGGGTGTATTCCTGAATGGATGACTCAGATGAGGTAGAGATTCCTGGCATTGAAAAGTTCAAGGATGGGTTTAAGTAAATTTTATAAGCAATACAATGAGTAAGAAATAATAAGCAAATACAATTTTATAGGAAGTATGGAAGCTTTTTTGAATTTTTTTATCATATCAACACTACTTAATGTAGTTGTAAAATTTTTAAGTGCTAGAAGGAAGCTATAGATCAGATAATCCAAGTACCTCAACTTACGAGGAAATATAGATAGAAATAGGTCGAGGTTCAAGGCTGAGGGCCAATAGTTATTTGTTACTATAACTGGGAGTACGGAGTACTTTTCTAGTTTTGGAAAGAATTTTGCATCCAGTAGGGGCTTTCTGTCTTACTAAAGAATGACTCACAAAATCACCATCTGGGGAAAATTTCTCATTGTTTTGGAAAGGACCATCTGTAAATCCCGTTTTTCTCCTCAGGTTACAAGATGAGAAGAAAGGTGGCAGCCGTCAAATTGGCTTTTTTCAACTGGTAATAAAACTGTGCTGATTTATGGCACAGGTTTTGCAACTGTGAGCTGTTCAGATCGTGGAGGAAATGTTAATTCTTTAGTCATATTGGCAGGTTTTTAACTACAGTGATCACTTTTTCAGTCATAAACTTTATCTATGTGATAACAGGCCGAATAGCAATTAGAAATTTGCTGCTGATTAAACATACAAATTCTATCCGGTAGATCAGAAAAGTGTTCTAGAAGGTAATCACTCAGCACCTAATTGTCGCTTTAGTAAGGAAAATGATCACGGTAATGATGTCATGCATACTTATTCCTATGACATCTTTAGAAATTCCACAGTGTAGGTATTTTCCTCAAGTTTGCAGGGTGGAGGCATTTCTGGGCAGAAATAGGTGCTCCCAGTTCTGGGAGCCAATTTATACAATTTCAGAATAACCCACACAGCGTGTCTACATATAGCAATAGCATCAGTAAAATTTCACCAAGAGTCACCACTTTCATCAGTGCCAGCAATTGTTTCCCCCTTAAACTGGAGATGAATAACTAAGAACTAAAGTCAGGTCTTGAGATAAAGAGAATGAATTGAGAGGAGAAAAGAAATACCATGAACTAACAATGTAAGAGTCTAATGATCTAGATAATTGATGTACTGTTTATTTCAATATTAGTGAGAACTCTACCTTTCAGTTAAGATGATTCCCCTAAGACCTGGTGTTGAATGCTATTTATCAGAACCTAGTAACTAAAATTAAATAGTCCTGCTGCCTGTCCTGCTTTGCACCTATAGATGATCTCTGAATCCTTTGTTTTTCAAGTTTCGATTTTCTTCGAAGACTGACATTTGGCTGATGCTTGTGGGAGGTTTATGTGCAGTTCTCCATGGAGTAGCCTATCCAGGCGTGCTCATCATTTTTGGCACAATGACAGATGTTTTTGTTGAGTACGACTTGGAATTACAAGAACTCAAGATCCCTGGAAAAGCGTGTGTGAATAACACCATAGTGTGGATCAACGGCTCGCTCAACCAGAACGTGACAAACGGGACGCGCTGCGGGTAGGCTGCTGGTTTTTACTTTTTACCTTTTTTTGCTGTATCTTAGATTGTAATTCAAAATGTGTCAAGAGAACTTTATGGACTGAGATGGAGTGGTATCTAACACAGAGTGAACAGAAACATACATTTACCCATATTTCTGTAAATTACTTTGCCCTGAAGATCTTCCTATCCTACCGGGTTTTTAAATCCTAACAACAGCAAAAACCCAGACCTGGAAATTGCTCATTAACTATTTCACACTTTGTAGACCATAGGCTTGAAGATGATACTGCCAATACTTAATACCATTGGAGGGCGACCCATGAGTTTTACTTGAATCCTTGTCATGTCTCATATTCGAGACTTTCTTTTCCCTTCCTCCCTTTTCCCCTTTCTTCCTTCCCTCCTTCATTTTTTCTTTCCTTCTTTCCTTCCTTCCTTCCTTCTTTTTCTTCCTTCCTTCTTTTTCTTCCTTTCTTTCTTTCTTTTCTTTCTTTCTTTCTTTCTTTCTTTCTTTCTTTCTTTCTTTCTTTCTTTCTTCTTTCTTTCTTCTTTCTTTCTTTCTTTCTTTCTTTCTTTCTTTCTTTCTTTCTTTCTTTCTTTCTTTCTTCCTTTCTTTCTTTCTTTCTTTCCTTCTCTCTCTCTCTCTCCTCCCTTCTGTTCCTCAGCTGCCAAGGCTATGGCTGATAATCCCCTTGATCCCCAGCCTTCTCTCTACAATGGGACTTCCTACATCTCCGTGCTCTAGGACTTGGAGTAGGGGCCGCTGGTCTCAGTTAGCAGCTGAGTTTCCATGGAAGAGTGATGTGGTGCTGTGAATAGAAGACAGCCATGCAGAACGAGACAGAGCTCCCGGTGCTCCCGTTCTGTCTGTGAGAAGCCCAATCAGCTGCCTTGTAATGTGTGAGTCCGTAGTGTACACAGGGTCAACTCACTGTCATAGTGTGGACTTTGCTGCCTGCCTCATGCTGCCTCAGAGCCAGAACAGGCTCATTTGCACGTATGAACCCACTCAGATTCGAGAACCAAGGGAAGGGCGCATCCTGGCTAGAAAGACACTTGGAATGGCTCCCCCAAGTGAATTTATATTTTTCTCCTTCATTAAAAAATTTGTCTACAGGCTCGATTCCAGATTATGACAAATCCTTCTCAATCACTGATGTTCTTCCATGGTATTATTTACTGTTAGTGTCTTTTATTCATCCACTCATTTAACCAAAATGTTTGGAACACCAGTTATGTACCAGGAAAATGTGTAGCATCACGGATAGAGTGGTATCTTACAAGTCATGGTCCTTATCTTTGTGGAGCTCAGGTCTAGTTGGTGAGACCATCATGAAATGAACGACCATGCAAATAAGTACATAATTATAAACTTGACAGAAAAGTACAGGGTAACATCCAATGTGCAGAATTAGCTTTTAAAAAATAAGCCTACTCATAAGAAATAAATTTCCAATGTCTAAATATGTATATTCCTCTTCTAAATTTGGAAGTAACACTCAGAACAATTTGCATAAAAGAGAGAGTGTCTTCAATGACAGCCTTTTTTTTTTTTTTTTTAGCTGTGACATGTGGCTTGCGGGATCTTAGTTCCCCAACCAGGGATCGAACCCACACCCTGAGCAGTAAAAGTGCAGAGTTTTAACCACTGGACAGCCAGGGAATTCCCAATGACAGTCCTTTAAATCTTTCATTTATGTTGGAGGGCAGAATTGAACTGATTTCTACAGATTGGTATGACTACAAAATGTAAGCTAATTATTTCCCCCTTTGAAAAAAAATCCATTCAAACGGCAACCTAGGGAATATGAGGATGTATGTATAGATACAGCTGATTCACTTTGGTGTACCTCAAAAACTGGCACAAGAGTGTAAAGCAATTATTTTCCAATAAAGAGCTTAAAAAAAAAAAAAACCCAGCAACCTAAATGTCCATCAACAGATGAGTGGATAAACAAGATGTGGTACATACATACAATGGAATATTACTCAGCCATAAAAAGGAACGAAATCGGAACATTTGTAGAGACATGGATGGACATAGAGATTGTCATACAGAGTGAAGTGGGTCAGAAAGAGAAACACAAATATTGTATATTAACATAAATGTGGAATATAGAAAAATGGTACAAATCAACCAGTTTGCATGGCAGAAATAGAGACACAGATGTAGAGAACAAATATATGGACACCAGGTAGGGAAAGCGGGGTGGGGGGGGGGGCACGGTGGCAGGGGTGGGAGTGGTTGGGGTGGGGTGAATTGTGAGATTGGGATTGCTGTGTATACATTACTAATAAGAAAAAAAATCAAATTATAAATATACGCACTTTAAATATACGCAGTTTATTGTTTTGTCAAAAAAAAAAAAATGAAGGTGAAAGCTTTAAATATACGCAGTTTATTGTTTTGTCAAAAAAAAAAAATGAAGGTGAAAGCTTGGAACAATTTGACCAAGAAAATAAAATAGTTGAATTACAATGCAAAAAAAGATCCATTCAGACGTATGTATGATGCAAGTTGACCCCAATCATTAATAACACTCAAGAAGATAAATTCTTTAAGGGAAAATTCCTGAAAGTATATCCTGTTATGCCTTAGCAATTGGAAATGAGTGTTAGAGGGACCAAAATTTGAGACATATTCAAGATACCAAGTGCTCATAAATATTTATTAGATGAACTAAAGAGTGCATCTGCCTTTAACATCTGCATTTCTGGCATACATTAGAAAGGACTTCATCATGGCTGCCTATTATTCACACTTCATTCATTCTTTTTTTTTTTTTAATTAATTTATTTATTTAATTTATTTATTGGCTGTGTTGGGTCCTCGTTGCTGCACACGGGCTTTCTCTAGTTGCTGCGAGCGGGGGCTACTCTTCATTGTGGTGCATGGGCTCCTCATTGTAGTGGCCTCTCTTGTGGTGGAGCACGGGCCCCAGGCGCGTGGGCTTCAATAGTTGCGGCACATGGGCCCAGTAGTTGTGGCTCACGGGCTCTAGAGCGCAGGCTCAATAGCTGTGGTGCACGGGCTTAATTGTTCTGCGGCATGTGGAATCTTCCCAGGGCAGGGCTCGAACCCATGTCCCCTGCATTGGCAGGTGGATTCTTTACCACTGCGCCACCTAGGAAGTCCAATACACTTCATTCATTCTTAACTGGCTTCAAGTATATGAATACTTGAAGGTGAGCAAACAGTTCAAAGCAAATAGCATCTTTCAGAAATTCCTTGGCTTTGGCTGAATTCACATGATACCAAACATGTAAACATGTAAGTAGATATTTGTCCTTTTTTAAAAAAACTTTCACATGAATATCTGAAATTGTGTAGACCACACCTTTTTCAGGGCTTTTCTTTACCAGGAACTCCGTTGATGAGTTAACTATTTTAATTGTGAGTTATTATGGTCACTGACATGAATACTGTTTGTTCTGAATAAATGCTTGTTTAGCTTTCATGTGTTATGATCACTGGGAAAATGGACTTGGGTGGGACAGAGGAGAGGTGGGGACATTTTCTTACCCATAAGTAATAAACAAGCTTCCTAAATTACCCAACTCTTTCACAACTTTCTTTCTTGGGAAAAGTATATCATTAAAAGTACAATGTCTCCACTTACTATAATTGGTGTGTTAGTCTTGGACTATGTAAGGCAACTCAATGATTTTATCAACGTAAGCATGCATATATAATGTAGGAGCTGGATGTTCTTTCATTATATTGGTTTCCACATATCAATTGTAACCCACTGGATGGAATTTTAGGCTGGAGCCTTCCAAAAGGCTCTCAGTGAATAAGGCTGAAAAAATTATAGAACATTAAGCCTCCTGATTAGCTTCTCAGAATTAATTTGCTCAGAATAGTCAAATAATAAGGTAACAGAATGAAAGAAGAAAGAAGGAAATATCACAATGCAGTTTACTTTTTTTTTCTTTTATCCACTTTAAGTGTAGAAACTCAAATGGAAGCTACAAAGTCTTGGAACTTAATTGTGGAAGTGACATATCATCAGTTCTACCATTTTCTGTTGGTCACACAGACCACCCCTGGTGTAATGTCGGAAAGGACTATGCAAGAGTGTGAATACCAGGAGACGAAAATAATTAGGGGCTGATTGGAGGCTGACTGCCACAGCCATTGGGGAGTTTGTGCCCTTACCTGCCCCACGCATGGATGCATTGATGCAGACATCCAAGTCTGTACTTTCTCTTGGATTTCAGCCCATTTTCTTAGCGGTGTACACTTAGCTTATGTACCCAGGCACTATTTTGAAGTTAGATGCTGTAAGACCATGTACTTTGACAACCAACTTTATTCACCCACTTAATGATAAAACTCACTAGTTTTCAGAATATTCACCCAGCGGTGCCTTCATCACCACAATTAATTTTAGAAGGTTTTTATTAGCATACAACCCCCAGCCCTCATAGCCCTTAAATTTCACTCCCCAATTCCCCATCCCCCCTCAGCCCCAGACAACCACTCATCTACTTTCCGTCTCTGTAGATTTGCCTGTTTTGGACATTTCATGTAAGTGGAGTCATATAATATGTGGTCCTTTGTGGCTAACTTCTTTAACTTAGCCTAATGTTTTCAAGGTTCATCCATGTTGTAGCATGAATCAGTACTTCATTTCTTTTTATCCCTGAATAGTATTTCATTGTATGGATATAATACATTTATTGTGTGGATATAATGAGTGGATTTATCCATTCATCAGAAGATGGACATTTGAGTTGCATCCTCTTTTTGGTTATTACAAATGAGGCTGCTATGAACATTTGTGTACAGGCCTTCCTGTGGACATATGTTTTCATTTCTCTTGAGTATATACCTAGGAGTGGAATTACTGGGTCATATGGTAATTACATCTTTAACCATTTGCAGAATGTCCAGACTGTTTTTCAAAGTGGCTGCACCAGTTCACATACCCACTAACATGTGTGAGGGTTCCAATTTCTTCACATTCTCATCAACACCTGTTATTATCTGTATTTTGACTGTAGCTCCAGTAGGCTGAATAATGCCCCCCAAAGATATCCAGGGTATCCCTGGAAACTGTGAATGTTACCTTGTATGGAAAAAAGGGTCTATGCAGCTGTGATTAACTTAAAAACCTTGGGATGGGAGAGATTATACTGGATTACCCAGGTGGGCCCTAACTGCAATCACTACTATTTTTCAAAGGGACAGTTACTGAAAAGAGGCAGAGGGAGATTTGACTATAGAGAAAAAAGGAGAGGCAAGGTGACTATCCAGGAGGAGACCGAAATGATGTCCCAAGTTCAGGAACGCCAGTAGCTACCAGAAGCTGAAAGCGCGAAGAAACAGATTCACCCCTAGAGCCTTTGGAGAAAGTACAACACTGTCAGCACCTTAATTTCAACCCAGTGAAGCTGATTTCAGACTTCTGACCTCTGGAAATGTGAGAAAGATGGAAGTATCTGTATATATCAAAGGGCAACATGATGAATGATGAGGACGTGATATTGTCTTATAGTTTTGCAAGATGTTACCACTGGGGGAAAACTAGATAAAGGACATATATAATCTCTCTGTTATACTTCTCACAATTGCATTAGCCATTCTGGCAATGTGCTACTACAGTGTGTGGGTATTCTATAAAGCAACTTTACCCAGTGATAAACCACTTGTGCATAGGTCAATGTCCCATGCATTAAGGAATATGGACCTTTCAACATTTTGGAAGTAGCATATGGACACATTTCTGCCAGTTTGGGCTGACCCTGGTATTGACTCTAAGGTGTCAGTACTACTGGGTCCACAGTGCATGAGAACCATGGAAAGGAGAGCTCCTGGTGAGGCAATGCACCTTGTCACAAAGACCTCCTAGGTATTTTCAGTGAAAAACCTAAGGCTTTAGTAAATCTGGAACCTCGGTATAAATTGAGTGATTCAATTTTATAATGCATTTATTTTTCATAAAGAGCAAGGTAAGAATCCTCATATCATGGTAACATATCTTTTACCTTTTCCCTCTAATTGTCATTTCCTTCCCCTCTTCTCTCTTCAACAAATACATCAGGGGAATCAATTTATTCAAGTAGGCATATGTCAATTTTGTTTCATTTTTCTTTTTGTTAAAAAGAGAGACACTCAGTCTGTGGTCCAAATCACCTGTAAACTTTATAGAATTCTTCCCAGGATTTTATAATCACAAGAGCTTTCCACCATGCAGGTGATGAAGAGTCTGATGTGCAGACAAAGGAACCAAGCTGACCTCCTCTTTTCCTTCTTATCAGTTTTTCTGATAGATTTGCCCTGTCCTCCCAGAAATAGTCCCAGGTAGTCTTTAAAACTCTAACAACTGTAAAGACTTCTTCCCAGAATAAAATAGAAGTGAGTTAACAGTTCACCTCTGGGGTGCCTCAGGAATGAAAATAATCACAAACTGCACATGTCCTGTCACACCCCCGACAGTGATGCAATCCTCCTGAACTTTGCTCTAGTAAATTCCACAGCTGGGTCAACGCTCAGAGCTCTTAGTCCGGGCAGACCCATTGGTGACTGGCAGCTGCGTTTTTCATAACAGGCACTCTCTCACCTCTGCTTACAGTGTCTGTAGCATAAATGAACCACAGGGAATCTAAGTAAAACTTTTCGACAAAATGCTCATAGTTTGCTGTTTGGGGACACCCGCATTTTATTTCACAAACAGAAAACCAAGAGTGTGCACTCATTTATACATTAGAAGTCTTTACTCGTAATACTACATTATACACTCTATACAAAGATACTCAGACTGTGTAAGGGCCTCTGTCTGTGGATAAGTTGTGTATAATTTATGATTTCCTAGATTGTGTTCATTCACGGGGTTCCCTTAAGTCATCGTGGGGGACTGGAAATGTGGTGAACACAGACATACTGGCTGGTTTGGAGATTGTCGGAGGGGTTGACCAAGGCAGTTGTTTCCTTTCGTCATTAGTATTTTGCAAGTGAAAGAAAAAGCAAGGAACACTTGTTGAGGACCTACTATGTGCAAGGTATTGTACCAGGCTTCGGGAGTGAGAGCAAGAACCTTACCCAAGCTTTGCCCTCAAGTAGCTTGCAATTTACTAGCAAGAGACACATGAATATATTTGATATAAATATAGTCAATAAAAATATTGAATAATAGTGCCAGAAGGCAATAAGATGTGCCATGGAATAATAGTTTGTTCTGAATTGAATAAATTATACTTAACTACTTGGTCTGAGATCGGTAGAGAGAGAGACCCATTCAAGCTTGGGTCACAAAAGGAAGATCTGATAGAAAGCAGAAAGCTTGTCGCATGAGCGCCTCTAGGCTAAAGATGCTACTCTCTGATTCTCTAAAGAAATGGACATCATCTAGCTTGTCCCTGAGGATAGGCTATATCATCAACCAATATGTTAATTTGCTAATGATAAAATTTCTTATTTCCCGAAAGCAATTTCAGAATCATGTTTTTCTCCCCTCCCTGCCCCTGTCAATTCCAAACCCTGTGTCACAGGGTGATAATTGTGGTGGGAAAATGCTGTACAGCTTACTTGCTTCCCCACAAGTTCTTTGACTTCAAGCTTAGAAATTGTCCTGGGTAGCAAGGCTTCCTGGGCTGTGGTCAGCAGAAAGACTGGGCTAGTAAAGTGTTTTTCTCTCTCTGCGGGAAGATGACACACACATTTCTTCCAGTGTTACTCTGGGAGGAAAGAATTGATAAGCTGGCTTAAGATTCCTAGGGTAGGTAACATAAGCCTCCTGATTTACAGCAGACATCTCTCCACCAGTGCCTTCTCCGACTCCGGTCTGGCTTTTTGAAACCTTCCTCTAGCTCTGATTGCATAAGTGAAAGGAACCTCAGTGGACAGAGCTCAGCCTGCCATCTAGGGTCCCCTGTCTTCCAACAACTGCCCATTAATTATTTCACATCCCTCGCATCTCTGCCTTTAAAAATGAAGGAGGTAGGCATCTTTGCTGTGATGGGTACCATGAGGTCTGTTTGGGGATTTGGATTGATTGTGATTCTACACAGATAAAATGCCTTATCTGTGTTTAATAGAAACATACAATATGTATATTTTAAATTCCTCTGTGAATTTAAACTCATGAATGCAGTCTTTGTTAGCTAGATCCTCTCTGTGAGTCTTATCCTTTTTTCCCTCTTTTGAAGGTTTCTGGACATTGAAAGCGAAATGGTCAACTTTTCCACTTACTATGCTGGCGTCGCGGTCGCAGTACTTGTCACAGGATATATTCAAGTTAGTAATGCCTCCATTCTGTTTATAGATCCACAGCTGGGTTCAAAGACATGACAATGAAACGCAAAGTGTGTTCTTTAAAGTTATTCAGAAACCCCAAGGACTACAGTTTTATTTCAGGCAGACAGCAGAGGATGGGAAAGGATTCTTCCTCTTAGTTGGGGAGGAGTACCCGTCTAGAGAGATGGAAAACAGATTTTTACCTTCAATGTCTTGTCCTCCCCTGCCCTCCCTGCTTCATCCTCTCTCCTGAGCTCAGAAATAGACAGTTGTGGGTGGGTTCTTACAGGGAGAATGAATATGAACCTTTCTCATACCTGGAAAAAGCCGGGCGTGGAGAGCTGGGGGAAAGCAAACTTGACTTTCTTTTTCTGTTTTTACTAAAGTCACACCACATTGCCATCCAACCCAAATTCTGTAAACTGAGTCCATATTTTAGATTTCAGTTATGAGAGGCCTTGGGGTTATTTAACCCTTAACTAAGGAAGAAAAATATTTCATCTTTTGCCTACTAACATAGGAAAAATAATACATCCCCCCTTTTCTCCATTCCTTTAAGAATTCCAGGAAGTTAGTATTAGTTGTAAAGAGAAATGAGTCCATTTTCACCATCCTGGCACTGCAATCTTAATGACAGGCTTATTTTGCTTGCGTGGGGGAAACTATCAGCAAGATTCCCTGCTTATGTCATAATTTTTGTCTCACTTTCTCTGAAAATCACTGTCCAACAGCCTGAAAACTATATCTCAGTGCTTATTGGCAGGCCTCTTGGGGGGAAAATTCATTCAGAAGTGGCATGCAAGAGTAGTGATTTAACAGCAATAATTTATTTTGGGCATGATGAGCTTTGTTTTACCCAGGAGGAAAGTGAAGCTTAATAAAGCAGGTTAACTTTGCAAGTGGCCGAGCTGGATTCAAACCCATGTCTCTGGCTTCCCTGTTCACAGAGTTTCCACTCGCCTCTACTTTTGGCAGCAGAGGTCCGAGCTCACACCTTAGCTCCCAGCAAGAGGCATGTTGTGAATTACTTTCCTCCTTTTCTCAACTATCATAGTGGAGGTATTTTCTTCTGAAAAGAGAAGGTATTCATGACGATTTTCATTGCAATGCTAACACATTCCTTGCTCCATTTTCAGATATGCTTTTGGGTAATCGCTGCAGCTCGTCAGATACAGAAAATGAGAAAACTGTACTTTAGGAGAATAATGAGAATGGAAATAGGGTGGTTTGACTGCAATTCGGTGGGAGAGCTGAATACAAGGTTTTCCGAGTAAGTGGCTAGTAGGACGTCTTAATGGCTGTGTGATTTTTCACTAATGAAGCTCTTGTTTGTAAATTAAATAACAATTGGAAACACATTTTCAATTCTTTTTGGTGCATTTGTCGCTTCCATTGGGCTTTTATAGGTAGCATGGCTTTTTCCTAGGTAATGCTTCATCAAAATGAATATTAAAAATTGAAAGCCCGGATACTATAATTTGGTTTGTAGGTCCTGGGTTAAAATACTAGATATGAAGTATTATAGAGGAGCGCTTAAAGGAAACAGGGTTATTTCGTCTCAAAGGAAGAAACTGAGGGATGCCACAATCTATGTACCCATCAGGAAAACAATGCGATTAGAATGAACTATCTTGCTTGGTCTGTTGACATAATTTCTGCACATGGTGACAAAAACAAACAAAAAATCAAAACAGTTCAAGAAAAATTCAAACTGGAAAATTAGATTTAAATCCGCTTTACACCTAAATCCTAGTTTGGGTCATTAATAGCACCCCCAGCACCCATCATTTTTGAATGAGCCCTGAGGAGTGAGACCTGTTAGACCTCACCGAATTGAAGTTTGAGGTCCCATGAAAGACAGTGGGTGTGTAGTGCAGTGAAGACAAAAGCAGACTGGATGTTGGGACCCTAGACTCCCGTACTCATGCTGCCCTTTACTTATCTTGACCTTGAACAGATGCTTAACCTTGCTGGAATACAGTTGTCGAATCCCTGTGTAATGTCTTAGGTCCTTTTTTGCTGTCAAGTCCTGAGCCTTGTTTGCTCCATCTGGACCACAGATAATGGGAATGTTCTCAAGAATATGAGTTTAATGTAATTATAATCAACCAATACTCTGGAGCACTTACTCCACGCAAGGTGTAAAGATACACCACAAAACTCCTGATCTCAAGGAACTTACAGCCTACTAGGAGGGATAAAAGGTTCAACCAAATGATCAGAGCTAACATACATTGATTGCTTACTATATATGAGGCACCATTCTACATATTGGGTTGGCCAATAAGTTCATTTGGGTTTTCCAGAACACGTAACAGAAAAACCTGAACGATCTTTTCGGCCAACCCAATACTTTACTTGTATTAACTAGTCCTCATTGCTACCTATTGAGGCAGGTTCTGTTATTATCCCCATTTTATAGATGAGAAAACTGAAACACAGAAAGGCTAAGTAACTTGCCCAAGAAGAGCTTGTGTTTAAATTCAGATTCTGGCTCCAGAGTCTGTGTTATTAACCACTGCCTATAAGCAGAAAGCAACAATTACATACACATACATATATACAGAGTAATTACATTGCTATGGAAACACAGGAAAGAAGATATTACTTCTCCCAGGGGGGATTATATAAATTTTTATAATATAGTTGATATGTGAGTAGAGCCTTGCGGCTGAAAAGATTTAGCAGGTATAAGGGAAAGAAGGGATCTTCAGGACAGACCAAGGATATTAGCTTTAAGAAAGAAAGAGACAAATAAGATGGTTTCCAAAAGCCTTTGCCTATGTTGAACGAGCTCCAGTTGGGAAAACTGGCTTACGGACATACTCTCTTCGCTATGAGGGGAGAGGCTTGATGAACTCCCAAGCTGCAGCAAATTTTCCAAGATGTGAGAAAGGGCAGTGGGGTACAGAAATAGGCGTGTTTAGAAAGGAAGGACTGAACTGTCTCAGCAAGATATTTGAGTTGACCCGAATTCAGTTTTCGTGATCAAAGCCTCTCTTGTTTCTAGTGATATTAACAAAATCAATGATGCCATTGCCGACCAAATGGCCATTTTCATTCAGCGCATGACCACGAGCGTCTGCGGGTTCCTGCTGGGATTTTACCAGGGTTGGAAACTGACCTTGGTTATCATCTCTGTCAGCCCTCTCATTGGGATTGGAGCAGGCATCATTGGTCTGGTAAGAATGTCTTCTCCCTTCTCTCCAGCGGAGACTTCCGTGCCGAGAAACAGCCAAAAGTGAGCAGCTTGAGTCCCTTCTCCTGAGTGTGTTTAGTCAACACCATTATCACTATTTTGATTTATTCTGTTTATTACTCAGTGTCGAATTGCATTCCATTATTAGATTAGGGATTAATAATGTTTTAATAACAGAAACATTATTATATGAATAATAATAACAGCTACATGAATTGAATATTTACTCTTTTGCCAGGCACCATTAGGAGCCTCATGGACATGCTCTCTAATCTTTACAACAATCTTATAAAGTGTTCATGCCATTTTAAATATGGGAAATGGAGGCTCAGAGAGGTAAAGGGACGTGTCTGGAACTGCACAGCTGGTGAGAGACAGAACAGGATTCAAATTCGAGGAACCCTGATTCCAAATCCCCACTCACTCTCCAGTGTGCCTATGGCTTCCTGTGGTCTCCCAAGCTCAGATGCTCCCCTTCAGAAAGCCCCAACAAATATACCTGGATCAGTAACAAACGCATAAAAAGGATTTCTGCAATGACACTGTGTTCTCCATTCCATCCGATCAGTTTCAGAGAGACGGTTATCGGACCCACTCAAAGAAGTATCCCAGTCACAGTTTCCATCCCCCAGGTATGCAGGCCAAGAAAAAGTGTAGGAGTAGGAATTTGGGGTTATCCTGGTTAAAACCACCCCCAAGGATTGAGAAATTATTCTCTTTTACTTTTACAGCAGCCACACTAATAATGTGCTGTAAATGAGAATAGAATTTAAGTGAAAAGCTGCACACGCAGTCACATCATTGAGCAACAGGTACCAATCGCCATGGCTATATTTCCTAGCAAAATATCCTCTACGCTCCACTGGCGATATCACTCAAAGGTTTCCCAGGTAATAGAGAGTGACTAGAGCAAAGAGCCCATTCCACTTAACTAGGCCACCACCTGGCTCTACCACCTGGCTCAAGAAAGATATATTTAACTTGTCAAAACGTCAGTTTCCTCATCTTTAAAATAAGGTTAATACCCCTCAAAGGCGTTGTGATGACTCAAGGCTTTATCCATGTTATGCACTTAGCCCGGTGTCTGGCACATAATTAATTACTACAGAGATATTAGCTTTTATTTTTTTCCCCATCCACCAAATCATGCAAGCTTTACAACAGTCTCTCCTACCAAAGGCTCTCCAGCTGTACTCCAGGGAAACCTCAACTTCCGCAGAGGGTCGTCAGAGATCCTGCAAATATTTGATTCAGAAATTTTTCCCCTCCAAATACATTTCATCTCTTTCTTCAAACCGACAAAAGATTAATATTTACACGCAAATGGATCGTATGTCACATTTTAACATGTTGGAGACCAACAGCATAAGCTGGTTAACTTGTGTTTCAAATAGGCTCAAAGAACAGTTTCTCTTGTCGTCTCAGTGTCCACATTTCAACTTCTTGTAAGTGTGTCACCGATTTGGAATGTTGTAACTCTGCACGGGTTTCTTGTTGAATTCAGGTCTGTGCCTGTTTGCGCAAAATGATACAAGCAACTTCACTAAGCTCCATTCAAAGGCAGGACAAAAACAGGTGGAAGGGCAATAGATGACAGATTAGAATATGACATATTAGAAGTGATCACGGGTTTTGTGTGCCTTTGTCTGAGTTTTATATACTTAATGATGGGAAACACGAACAACTGTTAAATATTTCCCAGTATACATCTTTTAAGCTCCTCTATCAGTTTAATTGAAATATCAAGAGATTCTTTAATGTGCCATTACAATAAAAACTGATAACATCTACAACTACTGAATTTTCTCATTACTGTGCTACCGGTACATCTTTCAGAAGTAAGTAAGAAGAGGATGGTGGTAAAAATTGCCATGTCATCTGTACGACCCAAATTCAGATTTTAATGTTGATTAAAATATCTTTCCTCTCCTTTATTATTTATTGCCTTTTCAGTTCACAAGGTTTATGAAATGTGGACTTGTGAAATAAACATACCATAATAAAATACTACTTTTACTTATATGTTAAAATTCTGTCTAAGATTTTGTTTGATAAGAGTTTTGCTGCTAAAAGTTTGGAAAAACTTGGATGGTAAACTCCCTTAGTCTGGGTACTTTGTATATTTTTAGGTTTCTGAGTCAGTTAATCTTTCACAACATTTGCTTTTTCCCCTTCTTGCTTCTTAATCTGTGCCAGGGAAGTCTTTGGTGGTTGATCCTAACTAGGACTCAATCCAAGTTCAATTTTAGAAAAAGTCACTTGTTTCGTATTAAGTGCAATGTCTGTTTCTTTCCTTTTGTGAAAAGCAAAACTAGCTAGTTGAGTCCCTCCGGGTGAGTCAAGGCGGTGAGATATTTACCTGCAGCTTCCCCTGTGGAATTACCTCTGCGGCATCAAACCTTTGTATGCTCAGAACCTCCCTCTTATTCTATATTCCACCCAGCATGACCCCTGCATGGGCCTCTGGTCGTTGCATCTGGTGTTTGTCTATAAACTGCGACATGGCCTTTGGCCAACGGCAATGAAATGTGACACGGTTTGACTTGCAGACTTCATTGATGTGATGACTGAAACACTGTGGTCACACTGAATGCCCTATTTAGGACATACTCTGTGAGCAGCTCTTTTTGAGGCTGGCTTTTATGGGGGTCATTTTGATATGTCAACACCCTAACACCCGTGGATGAGGCCTAACATGGCTCAGACTTGGACCGAATTCTTTCCTCGGTAAATGCTGTTCCGGTGGGAATCTAGTTTTGTATTAAACTGTGCCACATGTTTGCTCTGCTAAATGAATCACGGAGTGACAGGGCAGCTCACCTAATTACCTGGTCTTCACATTTTATTTTCTTCTTTTGGATTTCAGAGTGTGTCCAAGTTTACCGACCACGAATTGAGGGCCTATGCCAAAGCAGGGTCAGTAGCGGATGAGGTCATTACATCTATCCGAACAGTGGCTGCTTTTGGTGGTGAGAAAAAAGAGGTTGAAAGGTTAGTTAATCGAAATGTCTGCCACTTTCCTGAATTTCGTTGATCTGCAAACAACCCTGGATTTTCCCCATTTTGTATAAAGTGGCATATTCAACTTGCTACGGTACCCTGAGGGAGCTTTTGTTCAAGAGGTAGCTAAACGAAGTAATTAGATTGGTCAAAGCACTTACAAAGGACTCCAAGCCTTTAGCTCTGTGTGCTTGAAGATGTTGTAGTTGGTGGCTTTTAGAAAGCCATCGTAGGTTGGATATTTATTTCAAACTCTGATGATGTGTTCGTACACAGACCACACTTCATGCCAGTCTAAAACACTCTCTTCTGCCATTAAGGAAAATCCTGCCTGATCTAAAATGTAATTTTGCACATTTTTATTGAGCACTTTTGTATTCAATGTGCTTTATTCAGCTACTGTACTATATGCTCTTTTTGAGTTTAAGATTTCTAAAATTTAGCATATCTATTATAAACCATCATTCTAGGAGATTAACTGTTAATGAAAATCAAAACTTAAATGATCAAAACAACACAATTGTCAAAACTTTGATTTCTATTTATTCTTCCATCTATCTAGTATTTATTGCGTGCTTATCAGGTGCCCGGTACTGATTTTATAAAAGAGCCACCAGCTTAATTAAATTCTTATTTCATACACTGTAGATCTGGTATGACCACATCCTCCGTTGCTACAGAATTCACCAAATGAAAAAGAGAATAGGATTTACAATCTTCAATTATCCTCTTTTCCTTTTTTTCCTTTTGCTTCTTTTGTTTGTGAAGTGGTTGCCTTTCTTCTCATAAAAAATTTCATTAGCGCATTTCCTCCACTATGTACGATATCTTTCATGGCATGTGACTTAAAAGAATTCAAACACAAATAGTACTAGATCCCTCATGGCCAAACATTTGTGTTGAAAATTCTTTTCTCTTGGGGCAAAGCTCAGCCGACTCTACTCATCCAAGAAGTAATCAACAATGGGGCTTATTGGGCATCATCCTTTCAACCCATCGTCATTTCCAGGTTGAAACAAATTTTAAGGAACTATGCGGATGTCGTCGTTGTGTTCTTTCCCTAAAGCTGCTCTGTGTTTGGAGTGATTTTATAATCACTGATTAAAACCACTGTGCTGTGGCCTGTTTTAAACATTTTAACTTGAGCTGCTGCTGCTGCTGCTGTTGCTGAAAGAGAGTCAAATGTTTTCTCTTCACAGGTATGAGAAAAATCTTGTGTTTGCCCAGCGTTGGGGAATTAGAAAAGGGATAGTGATGGGATTCTTTACTGGATTCATGTGGTGTCTCATCTTCTTGTGTTACGCTCTGGCCTTCTGGTACGGCTCCAAACTCGTCCTGGATGATGGAGAATATACAGCAGGAGCCCTTGTCCAGGTATTTCCATCTTGATGACCACGACAGAGCACTTCCAGCCGGTATCTCAGAAAAGTCCACAGTGAAGGCATTCTATTTATTCCATTAGTGTCTGAGGGAGGACACCCTCAACGATTTGATGGAGTCCATCTGTTGAAACAAGCAATACTTATGCCTTTTATACTAAAGGGATGCTGAGCGTGTGAGATCACGAGACTCGCGATTTAATACTTTCCAATCAACGGATGATTTCATAGCTGTAAAACAATGCTTTTTCTGATTGAGTCCAAAACATAATATGCCATGAAAAAGGAGAGTCAGGGATCTCCTAGTTAAACGTTAACAGCTTATGTGGTTGAACTTAACAATAGCACAAGATATGTGCTAATGGACATAGTTGTGAAATACACTCACTCACAGTTACTAAAATACGAAGCCAACAATATCCTCAACTGAACAGGTAAAACAAGCATATCTTATTTCTGACTTGCACCGTAGCCACACTATAGCGAATGCCTTGGCAACTTTAATTTCCAGTATCTTTTCAGTTTTTCTTTGAAAGATAAAGAGCTGGAATCACTTGAACTTTGTTTAAATATGATAAATCATGTTAAAATGTTTTGTAAACCGTAAAGGGATAGCTTAGGTGGAAAGTGTTACTACTATTGTAATTTAACCACTTTCTTAATACCCTTAATATAGCTGTGCACATTTGAAAAGCCAGTGAAAGTACTGCAGGTCTAAAATCTGACTATAAAGTTCTTTGTCTTTATTGATCTAATGATTCTTAAGCGCTTTCAACTTTACCAAACTAGAAACACCGGTAGTTGACTTTAGTCCCAGCAGCTTATATCTGCTTGATCTGCAGAAAGACATGTATTGAGAAAAGACATCCTTCTTTTGATTCCTTGCCTGCCAGGAGAGGACAGAAGTGTGCACAAATAACAGTTCGAAAATGAAAAAATGGTAAATTAAAAACATATAATTCCAGCTGGAACCACTGAATTAAAAAACAAAACAAAACAAAAAAACCTTGGTGACTCTCTCTAGCAAAGATCCAGTTTTATGGTTCCGTGAAGAGATAAACTGAGGCATCGTAAAATTTTTAGGAGTTTATTTGAGCAAGAATAATTCCAGTTGGGCACACTAAACCAGAAGTGGTGAGAGGGGCTCTATTCCTAGAAGCTAGGGGAAAGACTTTTATAGAGAAGAGGAGCAAAGCAAGGGAATTATTTGAACAGCTGCAGCTTAAGGAGTTGCCTTCTTTGGGAAAGCCTAATTGGCTGTTGGTGACTGGTTGTCTTTAGGTTTTGATTTCTTAGCCTCGAGCCTTTTAGGCTTAGGTTTTGGTCCCTTCTGTTGGCTGCTAACACATTAAAGCCACCTTGGTCTAATGGTGTCCTTGTTTAACTCATTTAACAAGGTGTCATCTTCAATTTTCCTGCCCATTGGGTTATAGGCTACTCTATGCCTTCTGTAAATAGTTCCGTCTCTCCACTGATGTTTCCTGAGTACCTACTATGTGCAGACATGGCAACCTATGTGTCTCTCACATTTCAGTCATCAATCACTAACCTCACCTCTTACTCCTAACCTCTTCCTTGCAAGCCTCCACTTACATCTTAAGAACTTTTTCTTTGGGAAGATGAGAGACAGCCTTTAACAATACAGTCATTGGTAAGCATTCCCTTTCTAGTTCTCTCTGTCCCTCCCCCTCTCTCTCTGCCTTCTGTGTGCATGCACTTTTTTGGCCATGCCCTGAGCAGGGAACTATAAAGGCTGAGTCTGCATGAGCTGAGTTGAGTGTTTTTAATGCACTAAACTAATTAACAATTAGGTTAATCTAACACATTTTGTGATGCACAAAATCCTTACGGGCTGCATGGTAATTGGGCATAAATGGTAAGTAGTTCACAGAAACGACTGTCATTAGTATCACTTGTCCATGGACAAAAAAACATACTCTGTGACCTTTTTTGAAAAAAAGATGAAAGGGAATTGAATGGTGCTAAAGGCTGCTCTTTCATGGCCGTCGATAATGAAAAAGTACCAGCAGTAATAGAGAGGAACATTCTTCATTGAGTACAAGGTGTCAAGCACTGAGTGAAGGACCTAGCATAATTACCACATGTAATACTTACAACTCCATTCTGTGATTGATGCTGTTATGCTACCACTTAAAAATGAAATGGAGCCATGGGGTTGAGGAATACGTCCCAAACAGCACAGGGTGGGATGTGAGCTCAGATCTCTGTGACTCTGAGGCTCATTAACCACTGTTTTCCTGTTTCTCAGTCTCTTCCAAGGGGCCACAGACCCCTTTCTAATTAATTAATTACTTAATTTGAACTATAGTTGATTTACAATGTTGTGATAGTTTCATGTGTACAGCAAAGTGATTCAGTTATACATATACATATATATTCTTTTTCAGATTATTTTCCATTATAGATTATTACAAGATATCGAATATAGTTCCCTGTGCTGTACAGTAGGACCTTGTTGTGTATCTATTTTATATATAGTAATGTACATCCATTAATCCCAAACTCCTAATTCATCCCTCTGCCTCTTTCCCCTTTGGTAACCGAAAGTTTGTTTCCTATGAACAGGTCCCCTTTTCTCCAGCACAGCACACAGATAAATCATTCCCCAGGGGTCTCTTTTGCCCTTCCTCTTCCCACACCCTGGTCCACAGGGCTGAAAAGTGTGATATTTGGGGTGAGAAATGATGATTCATCTATCTGTCTCACTCTCTCTTTCGCTGAGAACCCCGAGAGAGATGTTCATTTGAGGTAGTGCTTGCAAAGCCAGGCTAAGCAAGAGTCTGACTCCAAACTTCAGCTCAGGCCACTAGTGAGTTGGTCTAGAATCAGCAAACCATGGCCCCACAAAGTCAAATCCAGCCTGTGGCCTGTTTGTGTAAGTAAAGTTTTATTGGAACAAAGCCACAGTCATTTGTTTCCTGCTGTCTATGACTGCTTTTATACTATATAGCCATGGAATTGAGTTGAATAATTGCTTCAGCCCCTTTGGCCTGAAAAGCCTGAAATCTTTACTAACTGGCCCTTTACGGAAAATGTTTACTGATCCCTGAACTAGGACATGTGGAAGGCTTCCTTTGCTCAGTTAGGGGGACCTCTGATGAGGATGGTCCTTTCTTTTGTTTTTTTTTACGTCTTTATTGGAGTATAATTGCTTTACAATGTTGTGTTAGTTTCTGCTGTACAACAAAGTGAATCAGCTGTATGTGTACATATATCCCCATATCCCCTCCCTCTCAAGCCTCCTTCTCACCCTCTACATTATCACAAAGCACCCAGCTGATCTCCCTGTGCTGTGCAGCAGCTTCCCACTAGCTATTTTAACTTTGATGGTGTATATATGTCAATGCTACTCTTTCACTTCGTCCCAGCCGCCCCTTCACCCCGAGTCCTCAAGTCCGTTCAGTGAGGGTGGTCTTCCCACAAATTAGGCCACAAGGACTATTCTGTCTGTTCATCTTATCATATGATAAGTGTGGAATCTCGCATCTTTCATTTTTCATCACCACTATTATTTATGCGGCGGGCATGGGGTTAACTGCCTTTACGCACATTATCACTTAATTCTCGTAACAATCCCTTCAAGTACATGCCATCGTTATCCCTGTGTTACAGATAATGAAATTGGGGGGCTTGAGAGATTAAACTAATCTGCCATGGGAGGAAGTACCTGCCGTAATGAAGGAAAAGGACATGTGGACAGATGCGGGATAGGTGAAGAGACAATGTCCCCATGCACAGCGTCAGGAATTCAGGGAGAGGGCGGGAGGCTCACAGCATCTTGACATACGGAATAGAGAGGTTCCTGGAAAGGGAGGAGATGCCTGGCAGGCTCTGAGAAGCCCCATGGTCCAGCCAGAAGGGAGAAAGAGGATGGGTATGGACTCTGGGGTGTCTTGCCCTGATGTGCTACAACCCGTGGGAAGAATCCAGCACATGGAAACCACCACAGACTAGGATCATTTGATTACCTGAAAAAGACTACATTCATGAGGTCCCAACCTTTATTTCAGCTCCGCAAATAACTCCAGTCCTGAATAGACAGTGGTCCACGAAAAAGCCTCCACGTGTCACATGACACACACTCATCCTTTGGTTGGAAGGGTGGCGACAAGGAGTCTTGGGCTCCTCCTAGAGGCCGCCATGAGGCATTGCCTTTCTGCCTCTTCCTTCATAAACAGCGCTAGTAAAAGCAGAGTGCTGTCGGGTAGGAATACCTGGTCGTGATCAGGTAGGCTTCCCCTCACTCAATGAGATGGCCGGGTTCGTGGGTCAAAGGACAGCTGCCCCAGCTCTGCATGGGAACCCGGCCACTCCATTTGTGTGTAGTGGCGGCAGAGGAGCCTGGGAACTGGACAAAATGTCAATCAACAGCTTAGATTCAAATATTGCTCGACCACTTACACCCCGTTGAGACACTGGGTAAGTTGGGCAGCCTCCATCCACCTCTGTTTCCTCTTCTGTTGTAAGGATTAAAGGAAGGAATACAAGGAAAGCGCTTAGAAACATATCTTATTATTATTGTTATTATTATTGCTAGCAGTAGCATAGCAGTAGGATCCCCAAAACGAGTTCACTCGTAGCAGGAATACAGCAGAAGCAGAAGTAGCAGACGTATATTGCACGTACCAGTCTCTAGGACAGTCAAGGCAATCAGAGTGTTTCCGCAACCCTTTAACCAGAAAACCATTATAAGGCTGTTGATATAATGAGTCAAATCATTGAACCACTGAGCTAACCCACTCAGGGTCTATATGCTGCCTTGCTTAGACCTCTTACTGATCTAAAAACATATCCTTCTTTGTAGAATAGTGTTCAATCAACAATAATGTGGTCTTTTAAATCATAACAGTAGAAAAATTGGAGACACTTTGCAGAACAAAAACTATTCCAAGTGTTCCAAGGCTATGTAGCTTTCAAACCCCCACAGAATATTTCTGAGATGTCTTTGAGTTCACCTGGATAGCCCAAATGACAGCAAGCATTATTTACAAGTTGATGAAAACGATGTCTCTCTTTTTATTTCAGATTTTCCTCAGTGTCATAGTAGGAGCTTTAAATCTTGGCAATGCTTCTCCCTGTTTGGAAACCTTTGCAGCTGGGCGTGCAGCAGCCACCAGCATTTTTGAGACGATAGACCGGGTATGTACAAGCCCAAGAGTAAAAAAGGCCATTAGCACGTAGGGGGTGGGGAGAAGAATGAACTTTAACCTCCATGTGAAAAAAGTACGAGGAGCTGTCACACTGCCCTTAATTCAGCAATACTGACTAAGCGCCGTCATGAGCCAGACCCCATTCTGAGTTGGGAGTGCAAGAGTGAAACGAGCAAATAAGGCCCCTGCTCTCACATCGTGTGGGAAATAGGCAATAACGAAGTAGGCACATCCAAAGATAAGATGATGTTAGCCGCTGATAAGTGCAATGAAGGAAATAAAATGGGTCACTGTGATAGTGGCTGGGATGGGGGGGGGAGCTTTTAAATTGAGTGACCGTGACACCGTTTCTGAGCTGAAAACCAAAGGAAATGCGTCAGCCATGCAAAAGAGGACTGGGGGAGGAGTGATGCTGGAAGGCCAGAGCAGGCAGGTGTTTACAGAAGAGCCCTCTAGGTTGGAAAGGGGCTCAGTGAGTGCAAGGAACTAAAACAAAGTCAGTGTGACTCAACAGAGAGAGCAGGAGACAGAGGCTGGAGGGACGGGAAGGGGCCGGATCACGCAGGACTTTCAGGCCAAGTTCGTACGGTTGGGTTACTTCTAAATGTGACAGAAAGCCTACAAGCTTGTGAAGGACCCTGATAGCCTGGCTAGGATTTTCCTGATTAGTCTATTGAAACACATTGGAGGTCAAGCCAGAAAGGACCAAGTCCAAGAGCAGAAGGGGGGAGGTGGCCCTATGTTGCTCTTCCTCTCTGAAAACACGCCCTGGGCTGAGTCAGGAGCCCTGGAGATCCAGAGGGGCTTTGTGGGTCCCTGGATCGTAACTATTGACGAGACATAGACCTGCCCGAGGAAGCTGCTCACTGCTATCTATTTTACGTTTTGGGGTTTCACGTATCGGGGTATAAAGAGCTTGTTGAAAACCACATAGAGCTATCCAAATTCTACCTCATTCTTAGAGTTGCTGTGTGCTCAGATAAGATGGCGAGTCCAAAAGGCCCCTGAAACTATGGCAAAAATTAAGGCAAAAAATTATTTTACTACCTTTACTAGAGACCAAAGAGGAAGAAATAGATGACCTTGTAGCCCCGAAAGGAGGTATGATGAATGTCTCTCACGCGTGTGGGAGAGGGAAGGAAGTTGACCCTGGAGGGTTCTGGTGGCAGGAGACGCCCCGCACTCTTGTCTAATGACCGAGCATGGTTAAGTTCTGAATTAGGCTCACCACGGACGGCCACAGTGGTGGAGTTCAGCATATCAACTGAACGTGGGTATATCTGAAGACACCACTTGAAGACATTCTGTTACTTTCAGTCATCATCTATAGTAGATACTCAAATGTAGGGTGCTAGTGGACCTTGGCCCCTTGAGACTCCTCTACTTCCTCAAGTGAAAAAATGGGCATATCAGCTGTCTAGTGAGGTTACAGTGATGATTGCATAAATGAAAAAAGCATATTAAAACACCTGTACATTTCCTGTGGTATCTCAATATTACAATACTTCATAACAATATCAATACATTATATAATAATATATTAATTATGGATCAATATAGTATATGATAATATATTAAAATAATTATAACACATTTTATTATATAATAATACATTATATTATGTAATAATATATAATATATTAATTATAATAATATATTAATTATTGATCATACTATATGTTTCTGAAACATTGTATGGAAAAACCTGAACAAACTTTTTGGCCAACCTATTATATTATTATATTGTCATTATATAATAATATATCATAGTAGTATACAATAAATACTAGTTATATTAAATTAATGTGGTAATATTTTATACCAATTATATGATCCTTGACATTTTATATTAATTACAATTCACTGTATTAATTACTTATATAAGTTTGGTTATATATAAATATATGTAATATGTATGAATACTATTATATAGTAATAGTAATTACAAAAGTAATAATGTCACATTAATTTCTCAATAAATGGTGGTGAATGTTATTGCTATTATTAATGCATATTTAATGCGGAAGCAACTTATCTTCGACATATCACTGCAGTGTTTTACCTGGTTGTTGTGCTTTTTATGAATCAGTTCAAACCGAGACGGATGGTAAAAGCATCTAATACGTGCTGTTGCTGTATCCCCTTTATGTGCCACTCCAGAAACCCCTCATTGACTGCATGTCAGAAGATGGTTACAAGTTGGATCGAGTTAAGGGTGAAATTGAATTCCATAATGTGACCTTCCACTATCCTTCCAGACCGGAGGTGAAGGTGAGTGCCAATCTTTTCCCAGTTTTCTTCTTTGATGATTCATTTCCAGAGCCACACATTACTTGTTTTCATGAATCATGACTCATTTGCCGGGAACAAGGCACGGAGACACGTTTCTCTGGAAGTGTCCTCGGGTGTCTTGTGTTCCTCAGGCCCCGAAACCACATTCTCTGTGATGATAATAATACGCAAATCCCTCTGGTGGGAACGCAGTCTGACAGCACATTCAGGTTAAGTCAATGGGTGATGCTCTGTTAAAATGAGTGGCAGGTCCTGTCCCTGTGACATACACACATATGTATGTAAACTAAATGTCAACATTTGTAAAAGTGCTTTGTGAAACATAGATCACAAGGTAGTACTTACTCAGTAAAGACTTTTTAAGAGATGGCTAAAAACTTCCTTTATTATATCTGTTCAGAGCCAGCTCATAATCGCTGTTCAACAAATACCAGTTGAATTGAAATACATCTTTCATTTCTGTTTTGTCTTCTGTTCCCAATGCCAATAATTTTTTTATTTTAATATTTTATTTATTTAATTATTTTTAGTTGTGTTGTGTCTTCATTGCTGCATGTGGGCTTTCTCTAGTTGTGGCGAGCAGGGGCTACTCTTCGTTGTGGTGCGCAGGCTTCTCATTGCAGTGGCTTCTCTTGTGCAGCACGGACCCTAGAGCGCTCGAGGACTTCAGTAGTTGTGGCATGTAGGCTCAGTAATTGTGGCTTACAGGCTCTAGAGCACAGCTTCAGTAGTTGTGGCGCATGGGCTTAGTTGCTCTGCAGCATGTGGGATCTTCCCGGACCAGGGCTTGAACCCATGTCCTCTGCGTTGGCAGGCGGATTCTTAACCACTGTGCCACCAGGGAAGTCCCCAGTAGTTTGTTTTAATAAAATCTTCTACTGCTAAGTGGCTTTCTCCCCTAAGCTAACTGGGACAGTGTGCTTGAAGTATCCTGGCATGTCAGAAATGTTTTAAATTAGATTCTGAGACATACTTTTCAAAGTTGGCCTGGCTTATTTACTTCAACAGTGTTACCACACATTATTTTATTTGTTGGTTACAACTACCAGTTTATTACTAAGTAACATGCTAAATGCTAAAACCACATCCTAGGCACTATTTACTAATTTTTCTGGTTATTGATGAAAAGCAGTGGACATTGCTGTGAGGACATAAGGAAACACATACACAGTGTCCCCACAAAGGACTCTAACATGTAGCCGAGTTGACGGCAAACTGAATATTGTTCTTTTCTTTTCTCTGCAGATTTTAAATAACCTCAGCATGGTCATTAAGCCAGGGGAGATGACAGCTATGGTAGGGTCCAGTGGAGCCGGGAAAAGCACAGCATTGCAGCTCATTCAGCGGTTCTACGACCCCAGTGAAGGGATGGTATGTATCTTCTAGAACCTTCTTAATACACAGGGATAGGAAATTGCAGATGGTTATATATTGGTCAAACACAGAGGCCTAGCATACGCTGAGACCATCCTGACATCTGCAGAGCTGACAACGATTTTCAACGGAACCAACTGGGCTAATTCCCTCCACGGTGGTTGTGTTCGATGAATAACCAGTCCATCTACTCAGTGCTGTGACTGAATGTGCAGATACATTCAAAATGGTATTGCTGCCTCTTCAGTGAGGAAACATTTCCGCTTCTTTCTTATTGTAACAAAATTATTATTGGTCCCTAAGGTTCTCCAAACGCTACGTATAAGAAAGCTGACACAACCAGAATGAACAGGGAACAGCTCTTGATCATTGCTTTGACAAGTTAGGTTAAAAAATAATTACATAACTTTGCAAATTACTGTCTCTTTCTCCTTGTGTTTCTCTGACTATAAACATAAATTGAAACTAAACAAATAAATATTAATAGTTGCTATTTATCAATATTATATGTTGAGTACTGAATGAAAATCATCACTTATTTTCACAGTGATGGGACTTCTCTGGTGGTCCAGTGGTTAAGCTCTGAGCTCCCAATACAGGGGACATGGGTTCAGTCCCTGGTTGGGGAACTAAGATCTCACATGCCAGTCAGAAAAAGAAAATTAATTCTTTAAAAAAAGAAAGTATTTTCACAGTGACCTCCAAAGATAAATATGCTTACTTTATACATGAGGAAGCAGAGAGGTTGAGATTTGCCTCAGATTTGAACCCAGATCTGTTGGATGCCAAAGGCTTTGCCCTTCTCACTCTGGCCCAGAATCATTCTTGTCAACGTCTCCTTGATGCCTTGAGATAGGATCACTGGACTGTATATTACGTGACTTCCATGCAATGCGTTCTATATAAGCAGGGACTGTCAGAGTGACATGGCAAATGTGAGAGAGTTTTCCTTTTTCACAGACAAATTATTCTCTGATTGGGAGTTATAGCTCTGCCACATATCACCAAAATTATACTCTGAATATACAGAAATCATGTGTTTTTTGATGTAAAACTTTTACATTTGTGCTAATAGTAATATGTATTAGCTTATCCCACTTATAGTTTCAATTGCCTTTGAACAGCCAAGTGTCATTTGATGAATCTGGCCAGAAAGTAAGATTTTGTTCTGAACATATATATCCAAGAGAGAGAGATCATTGCTTATGTTCATGGTCTCTTTTGAAGTTCCTTTTGGCCTCAAGTCAACAAATAAAAATATTCAAAGTATGGTGAATAACTGACTCTACTCTTTATTGAGAAATTAAAAACTTTTCTAGTCCTGGGCCGATCGTGCTAAACTAAGTGACCTTTATATCAACGGTGTTTCTACAATGAATTGTCCTACAGCTACACTTGATTTCACTTTATATTGTCATCCTCATATTAACAACAACATTATAATCTTTTACAATCTTTTTGGTCTCTTTTTTTCCCCCATAGGTAAAGTATAACATAGCAGTATGATTCAGAACCCTGAAGGATTACAAGAGAGGTGACCTTGTGTTCTTGTTCTCCAGGTGACCTTGGATGGCCATGACATTCGCTCTCTTAACATTCAGTGGCTTAGAGCTCAGATCGGGATAGTGGAGCAAGAGCCTGTTTTGTTTTCCACCACCATTGCCGAGAATATTCGCTATGGCAGGAAAGATGCAACGATGGAAGATATAGTCCGAGCTGCCAAGGAAGCCAACGCCTACAACTTCATCATGGACCTGCCACAGGTACCCCTAGCCTCTCACTCCAGAGGGAAACCAAGCAGTCATAGAAGGAAAAAAATTGCACAGTAATGTGCATTTCTTTTCATTTGAATCCTAAATTATTAAATTCTTAATGTCATGTTTTAATTTTATGCCCAGAAAGGTACCTTGAATTTCCCCCTTTTGTCTGAAAATATGTTGTTGTTAATATATTAAAAATTTACCAAACTGGAGTAGCTTCCTTTTAAAAGCACCCTTTGACACAGAAACAATTTCCTTATTCTGTCTATTAGACATTTTCCAAGTGGATGATAAATTTGTCACGTGGCAGTAACTTTCACAACGCCTTTTTAAGGTCTATCATTGTCACAGTTCTTTAATTTTTTTGTGCTTGGGCAGCTAATACTGTGTCTTCAGTACCGTATCTCACATATTCAAAAATTTCCTCATTTATCTTCATTTTATATGACAAGGACAACAAAACCCAACTCACTAATATTATACTTGTATGGATTTCGCGGCCAGTGGTCTGCCAAATCAGAGAGTTACTATTACTAGTCAACACATATATAGTGCTTACTACATGCCAGGCACTGTTCTAAGCACTTTACATCTATTAACTCAACTCTCACAATCATCCTGTCAGATGGCTCCTACCATTATCCCCATCTACAGATGGAGAATGGAGGCTCCAAGAGGTCAAATCCCTTGCTCAAGGCAGGCAAGACAAGGATCTCATCCAGGTGGTCTCACTCCAGAGCCCACACTCTAAAATATTTCCTACTCGGCCTTCTAGAATATCTCTATGAATAGGATTGCAGCTGTGAGGATGATGTAGTCTAGTGGTTAAAAAGTATAAAGCTTCAGAATCAGACTGCCTCCATGCAGATCTCAGCTTCTCCACTTGCAAGCTTTATGAATTGAGCAAGTTACTTTACCCCCTCAGACCGCAGCATCTCTTTATCCATCAGTTGAGGAGAATAGTAGTACCTACGTCCTGAGGCATCAGCAGGGACTAAATGAGAGGACACGTGTAAGGAGCTCAGATCCATGCTTTCTACACAGTAGGTGCTCAACTCATGTTGGCTATAATAAGCAGGATAAGAGTCTGACTGCAACCTCCCATTATGAGATTCCAATGTAACCTAGGCATGCAAGATACTCAGTAACTGTTTGCTGTTCATGGTAATGATTATAAAGCTACTTTGATCTTTCATTTATAATATCTAGACAGCTTTAACACTGTATTTTTCTGTGTTGTCTAGCTAGAGAAAAGAGACAGGGATTTGATACATGCGTTAATCCTCTAAGATGGATTTTCAGGACCCTCATCAACTTTTACTGTGGTGGAAACATTTTATTTGAAGTTGAGCTAAAGAAAAACATTTTTACAGCCCAGAATGAACGGATAAGTCCATATCTTTATTTTACGCACAAATATTGATTCGATAATAGCCTGTTTCAGGAAAGGGTTTCTTTGAGTGAAAGGAGGACCTGTGAAAATTCATGTTTGGGGAGGAAGCTGGAAAGGACCTTTATAATGAATCTCTGTCAGAATCCATCAAATTCTTCCTCTTCACTACTGATGTCACCTTCTTCCTAGCAATTTGACACTCTTGTTGGAGAAGGAGGAGGCCAGATGAGTGGCGGTCAAAAGCAAAGAATAGCCATTGCGAGAGCCCTCGTCCGAAAGCCGAAGATCCTGCTTTTGGACATGGCCACCTCGGCATTGGACAATGAGAGTGAAGCCATGGTGCAAGAGGCACTGAACAAGGTTTGTTGAAAGTCTGAGTTTCTTTTATGAGTCCATATGGAAATTCTTGCGTTGCTGTAGGAAAGGCAGCTGTGGAGAGAGAGGCAAGAGAGACAGACAGAGAGACAGAGAGAGACAGACAGACAGAGGGAGAAGGACTCCACGGGTCAGTGTATCTGTTTGGAATGTATTAGCTCACCACAGTGGTCCTCACAGTTGAATGGAAGACACTATGATTTGCTTCTAAAAGCTGCACATGAAAAAAAATTTAAATCTTGTAAAGTCTAAATTAAAATATATGATTTTTAAAATTTCCCTTTGGGTTTTTAGCTATTGATTAACAGCAGCAACCAGACCAATGTGTGGTGGTGCTTTTCAGCCACAAGAAAGCACGCTGGCGTTTTCTAATGTCCGTACAGCCTATGTACAGTCTTCCCAGGGACCAAAGCTCTGCCTTGCTTGTGGATTCTGAGACCGTCCAAATGTCAATGTCAGCTCTGTCTTGTGGTCTGGCCTAACTGTGCCCCGTACATTCTTACAGACTCAGCATGGGCACACAATCATTTCCATCGCTCATCGCCTGTCCACGGTTAGAGCTGCAGACGTCATTATTGGTTTTGAACATGGTACAGCCGTGGAAAGAGGCACCCATGAAGAACTGTTGGAAAGGAAAGGCGTCTATTTCACTCTAATGACTTTGCAAAGTCAAGGAGGTCAAGCCTTTAATGAAAAAGACGTAAAGGGCAAGTACCTTTTCCAATACGCTTGTACATTATATTGAATAGTTAGCATATATAATGTTTTTTTGGGTTTCTATGTGTTTTAATATACAGTGTCTTATTTGTTCTCCTCAGAGCCCTGGGAGACATTATATAGATAGATAGATATCATAGAGATGACCAAGGAAAGAACAGATGTTTGGGAGGTTTATTTATTTATTTTTTTAATTGTTTTGTGACAAATTATTTTTTATTTTTTTATTTTTTTTCAATTTTTGGTTGTGTTGGCCTTTCATTGCTGTGTGCGGGCTTTCTCTAGTTGTGGCAAGCAGGTGCTATTTTTCGTTGCGGTATGCGGGCTTCTCATTGCGGTGGCTTCTCTTGCTGCAGTGCATGGGCTCTAGGCTCGTGGGCTTCACTAGTTGCAGCACATGGGCTCCGTAGTTGTGGCTTGTAGGCTCTAGAGCACAGGCTCAGTAGTTGTGGCACACAGGCTTAGTTGCTCCTCGGCATGTGGGATCGTCCCAGACAAGGGGTTAACCCAAGTCCCCTGCATGGCAGGCAGATTCCTAACCCCTGCGCCATCAGGGAAGTTCCTTGGGAGGTTTAGTTATTGATCAAGTCATAGAGCTAAAACCTAGGTCTTCTGTGGAAGAACTTTCAATTCCATGCCCTTTTTCCCCTCACACACTGCAAATAGGCGATGCTCCTTAGAGTGTCCTGCACTCACTCAGTAGGAGTTCTCCTTTTGTTGGCTGAGTGAATTAACCAATGACTAAAAAGGTTTATGCTTATTTTTCACGAATGTAGATAGATACTTCAGGCCCTGTGTACTTTATCATTTTCATTCTGAATTTTCTTTTCTTTCTTTCTTCTTTTTTTGGCTGCTCTGAGCGGCATGCGGGATCCAATTCCCGGACCAGGGACTGAACCCATGCCACCTGCAGTGGAAGTGCACCACTGAATTTGGTGGTTTTCCTCAACCTACGTTAACCAACCATTCCAAACTTTCTCTACCATATCTGGATTTGTTAACACTATTGGGTAAAATGACTATATACACTTATGTGATTTATTCTGAAAAGATTTTTTTTTTAAATTTGGTGTATCTGTCATTTTGCTACCTCTAGTAGGCGCCTCACAAGTTCTTTTTTTTTTTTTTTTTTGGTTCGCATCAGCTATAGCTATAGATTATTTCTGTGGTGATAACACATAGGCTATCATATGGTTCAAAAGATTCAATCCTGCTGAGTATTTTGAATTTTTTTAATTAGAATGTGCTGGACAAGTGCTAACTTTTGTTTATTGCAATAAAGCTAATAGACTGTTCTAGCATCAGACATAGTAATGATATGCTAGGCAAGTAGAGTAAATAATTTTATTTTGATATGCTTCTGCTTACTGGATACACTAAGGGATCCCTCGTGTTGAATAGGAAAAGATGAAACTGAAGATGCCTTACTGGAGAGAAAACAGAGCTTTAGAAGAGGGAGCTACCAGGCTAGCTTAAGGTAAGCTCAAGCCGTGGAGCAGATTTTAAAGTTTTCAAATGTTCTTAGGAGCCCTCTGCAGGTAGGATCCGCTGGCAATATCTCAGGTGCAACTGGGAGAGCCCTTGAGCACAGCCCTAGGATTTGTATACTATGAACATGCAAATGAATCCTTGGTTGCTATACTGACATTTCCGTCTCCAGTTCGTAGAGATGTTTTATTTAAATTTGGCTTCTTATTGTACTGAGGGTAGGGGTCATGCTAAAGGTGCTGTGTAGTTGGAATGTTGTTTATTGAGCATAGAAAGGGGATTTAAAAAAAAATCCATGTTTAGACTTGTCTCCCAAAGCTAACTGTGGTATGAAGCACTGGCTTAAATGGAGGTCACATTCATGCCTTTAGCTCCATTCTTTAACTTACTGAGCTGCAATTTAATTATAAATATTTCTGCTCCCAGAGTTACCCAACCAAAGGCAAATCATTCTTTAGCTAGATGAAATAAGAGATGCATTGTCTAACGTTTAAAGAGAATTTCCCTAAACATGAATTTTTTTTTTTTTCCGGATCAATACATGGGTATTGACTTCCAAAACATATTTTTGGAGTATGCTATAGAGCAAGACTATAAATTTAGTCTTTATCCTGGTTTAAGAGTTTCAAAAAAACAGTTCCTTTATTAAAAGTCTGTATATTAAGAACAATTCTGCCCAGGAGTATTTGTCTATATGTGTGAAAATGTTATTCAAGATATTTTTTTCTTAAGATAGGAAACTATTTGTAGGCAATAGACTGACAGCATGTTTCTCTACCATGGATTTTACCATAAGGGTCATTAGAATCACAATCTGAAGATACCAACGAACTTCTTAAACACAGAAAATGACTAGGTGTCTCTTTTGATCACTAAGTTAAAGGTTGCAAAAAGATGTATTTCATGGTCATGTCAACAAGAAAATTAATATTTTCTTAATTTTTCACGTGCGCAAAATTTTTTCGTTTCTAAGTAGTTTACTTACAGTTTACCATTAGGACCAGAGAACTGGTGTTAATACAAACATTTCCTATTTGGCTATTAGTTCTCACAAATTCTACATTTTGGTGACTAGGAGGAGAAACCCAGAAATACAACCTACACACAGAAAGTAGCTATTAACCTCCTGCAGAGAAAGATTTATAAGTTTGAGTAAGAAGGTCTGTTAAAAATATCTTACTGTGTATGCTGACAGATTCTTTTTTAAGATGACTAATTGAAAAGTTAATTTGTATCTTATTTCCCTGGCTTCAGTCTTTTTGATGCCTAAGTCTCTCTTTAGGATTATATTTTTGGTTCAAGTACAATTTCTTGGATGACAGTAATTTCCTACATAATAATGTTGAGAGAGAGAGCGTATATTCCCAAATTAGCTGTTTTTACTTGTGGTGAGAAGCGGTACACAGCTTCTGAGGGAGGGAGGGCAGATGTTGCAGGTTTCTGAAAAGGGGTGTGATAGAATTCTAATGCTGGTGTTTAAGGTAGACTGCCCACGGTCTCGCTGGGACAGCTTATGTCAGGCAGGTGGGATGGTGGGCAACAGGGAATGAGAGACAGAGAGATTTACGAAATGTAAGATTAAAGTAGTAGGAATTTGAGGGGACAAGGATCAAGGTCTTCCATCTCAGAACTGGGAGGCAGTCAACTCTATTTTGATACCCTCTTCTTCTCCACATACTCCTACCTTGGGTCCTACTGCTCTGTTTCCCATAACCTTAAGTCTCAGCCCTGCCAGGCACTCTTGTCTCTCCAGCTGACACATACTTATTCCTCATCCTTTTGGGAGATGACCTCTCGACCTTAGTTACCTAACTGAAAGAAATGACTCTATTGCTGCAGAGTTTCAGGCCAAGTGGGAGGGGACTTGGGGTGTCCTAGAGGCCAGTTTGGTAGCAGGGAGGGGGGTGAGGTGTGGTTTCAGGCCTGATCACAATGAGACTTGGCAAGAGTTTAAGCAAGAGCAAGGAAGAGGGAGGACTTGGTATAAATGCACCTGTTGAACCTGGCGACTGAGAGGACAGCGATGCTGTCAACAGAATGTGGGAACAAATCGGAGTCATGAAGCAGATACACTGCTGCCTTCTCAAGAAGGCTAGACGAGCATCTACAATAAGCAGACACCACCTTGGTATTTGTTTTCGTCTAACGTCACCTGGATACGGATGATAGAGACTTATGAATAGCTCCATCTGGATAGCATTGCCGGAGCTGACACAGATCTCCTCATCACCGCGTCTCTCCCTTTGCACGGTGCTTCCCAGATTAAGTGCTTTGATAGCGTAATGTCCATCCTCTCAAGCCTTCAAGATTGTCTCTGTCTCTTATGACTCTATTTGCAAATGACTAAAAACTTAAGCCAACCTGGTTTAACCTTTAAAGGGAAAGACTAAGTTAACATAACTCAATAGCCCAAGGATGTTTTGGCTTCAGGTAAGGCTGAGGCTTCGATGATTTGTCCAAGATACATACAGTTTCTTTCCCTTCCCTTCTCAGCTCTCCTTTTTTTTTTTTTTTTTTTTTTTTCCAGTATTTATTTTTCAGGAAGCTTCTTTCCTTGACATAATTGCCAACAGCTTCCAGTGTCACATACTTTCAAGTTTAACCTAGAGGAGAGTAAGAGTCCCCTTTCCAGAAATCTCATGGAAAAAACAAAACAACTTGAGTCAATCACTTCCTGTGTCTGCCCTATACTAAGTATATGTAAATAGTAACCCTGTCGCCATGCTCCTCTTTATACTCTTCTATCAAGCAGCAATGCTCTTCCCTCCAGCCTACAGATAACCGGATTCTACCTTAACCACCTCCTCTATGAAGCCTTTCATGGTAACACCTGACATACATTCTTTTTTCCTTCAAATTTCCATACTGTGTATTTAAACCTTCCTTATAGCACTTACCATGTTCTTCCTTCTATCGGGGTTGGTTGCATGCATTGCTCTTCCATAAAGTGTTAAGCTCCTTGAGGGAGAAGTCTGTAATTGACCAGTCTTTGTATCCCCGCAGCACCTGGCATTGATTTGCATATTGTAGGTGCACAGTGAGCTCCTGGCGAATGAATGAACATGTCAAGTGAAATTATATTTCAATAAGAGATTTGTTAATTAAATCCATCCCTAGCAGCAGTATATAGCCTGGAGAAAATTTCACTATGGCCCTGTTTCCTCCCACCAGTCCATTAGTATCCAGGTGGCATTATGCCAAAGCAAACATCAGGGTGAGAGAGAAGGAGAGAGAGAGAGAGAGAGAGATCAGACCTACAACCGGAAGGGAGGTAACAACCATGGACCACTGCTGTTACAGAAATTAGTAGAACCATGTGGGTTTGGAATGGATTTGACTCTTGGACCTTTTTCTGGTGGACTAGTGGAAAAATGTTGCCCCCCTTCTCTTTCTCCCTCCTCGGGTATGCTCTGAATCAGGGCCTAGCTTGGTGTCCACAGCAACCAAATTGATTAGCTTTGCCTTAAGAATAGCTCTATTGGGGTGGGATAGGGAGGGTGGGAGGGAGGCTCAAGACGGAGGGGATATGGGGCTATATGTGTACGTATAGCTGGTTCACTTTGTTGTACAGCAGAAACTAACTCAATATTGTAAAGCAATTATGTACTCTAATAAAGATCTTAAAAAAAAAAAAAAGAATAGCTCTATGAAACTTGATCAGGAATTTCCCTTATGTGGTTACCATGTGACCTAGCAAACATTTCTGTTCATTTGACACAAGTGATGTAAACTTGCAACCAGCTGAGTCCTGTTCCAACCTGCCCACAATCCACAGACTAATTCATCTTTCTGTTTACTTACAGAGCTTCCATCCGGCAACGGTCCAAGTCTCAGCTTTCTTACCTGGGACATGAACCTCCCTTAGCACCTGTAGATCATAAGTCTATTTATGAAGAGGACAGAAAGGTCAGGCACCACTTGCTCATGGGGGGAGGGAAGAAGTCTCTCCTGGGGACTATTGTATGCCCTTTAAGCCTAGAATATGAGTTTCCGAGGCCTTTATCTAGTATTGTTTCATTAAGTTGAACTAAATCAGAGACTCCATTAAGACCTGTCGGAAAGTCTAAATTTTCCATGATGTTTCCCATAATATGTTAAAAGAAACACAAATTAATTACATACTTTTAAGATTATATGGTAACTGGAACTGAACTATTAAGGGTTAGTTGATAATTCTTATATGAACCATTCTAATAAACATAGGCAAATTACACGTACTTAGCAGATTATTTGATTATGTAGGTGTCCTTTTAAAGTTCTTAAGAATATCTGAAAACTTTTTTTTGTAAAATTTTAAATCTCCTTCTTAAATTATAATAATCTTGGCAAAAGTGTTTGATCAACAGAAATATTTGATATACAAGTTATAGCAAATTTTAAATTATTGGGGACTGATTAGGTTTTATGGTATTTGTTTGCTTCATACAATTTTATAATAATTGTTTTAGGGTGCATTTAAAATTAATACTGTTAGTTTTAACATCATTCAAAACAACATAAAAATGAAAGAGAGAGACGAATCAACACATGTAACAATATTCAACTTTCTTCATCAGGGTGTCCAGTGCTGTGGTGCGCACAGTCTTTCACATAAGGTGGCCATCCCTCCTCCTCAAAGCCTTTCTTAATCACTGAGCTTCAGTCTTCAGGCCTGATAATCCCATTTTTGATCCCCCGTTACTCTTTATTTGAATATTTTCATGGCAGTTTTCCTTACTGAGGCTTTTTTCAGGTCATGTTGTCTTATCCTGTTACTAAATTATAAGCTTCTCAAAGTTGGTGACTATCTATTATTTGTGTTTGTATCAGCCTGGGCACCTTGCTTTGCCATGAGAAGAGCTCTGTCAAACCTAACTGGAAGCTCCTTTATCTGGTTACCATGTGACTTCGCAAACATTTCTGTTTATTTGACACATGTAAACTTAGAACCGGTTGAGTCCCATTCCAATCTGCCCATGGTCTACAGACGCTTTCATCTTTCTGTTTAGTTACAGAGCTGCATGTAGTAGAACATCAAAAGATTTTAAAACTAGGATGAAAAATTAAATTTTTACAGTAAAATAAAGTCCAAACCATAAGATTTATCAAAGAAAATGAGTCAGAGAATATTTTAATTACAAGCACATCCAATATGCATGATGTAATTTCAAATTGTCTTTTAAAAATTTCAGTATGAGAATCCACTTTGGGAGTAATTATAAACACTGATTCACAATGCCAAATTTGGAATAAAGTACTACTTACGATCTTATGGCTATGACGGAAGGATTATTGAGGCTCTCTTTTGGCTTTAATATATTAATAAAGGATAGATAGAGGTCTCAATATCTAATAGAGTTGGTTTAAATAAGTTTCATAGAAGAACACTTTGTCTCAGGAGCAGTGGGATGAATCCAGGGAGAGGAAACGTTTAGCAAGTGCGGTGGCTTACTGCATCTGGCCATTAAGGTCTCCGCACTTGTTCCAGTTCTAGCAATAGGTTCTCCACTTATGTCCATGGTGCTGCCACTCATAACGACAAGATGCATTATATAAGGAGTTTAATAAGCTTCAAGGGAGAAAAAACCAAACACTACGTTGACATTTTAAACATGACAGCACCAATCATGTTCAGTTTTTGCATTTTAATTTTCCCCCCAGTTTCTGGGTAAATATTTGACAATAAAAGCATGAGAGTTAGGAAGGAAGGAAAAGGGGATCTGATTTTGTTGTTATTGTTGAAGCTGGTAGATGACTCGGTGTTGTGGCCGAGAGCGATCAGATTTCCTGGAGATCTGAAGACCAGGTTCCCAGAGTGCTCGTGCGGCAGGGGACATTCAGAAGGGAGTTCTTTAAATAAGAGGAAATTGACATCAAATATAGAGATTAGTTTTAGAAAAAAAAAAATGCTCCATAAATCAGTGTAATCTGAAAAAGATAACACTTTGATTTCTCTCTCTAGTTAAGGAAAGGAATGGAAGAAAGGAAAAAAGTGACAGGGACGTCAATGTGATTTTGCTAAAGTTCGAAGTGAAAAAGGTCTTATGCTTATCTTCATACTGCTCATTTGTATGATAATTATATTAGAATCTTTTTTATTTAAAAATTACATTTTTTAAAACGGAAACAACAGAATCAGGGTTAATAAAATTTAACCGTGTTTGGTTAAAGTATGGACTTTCTAATCCAAGTAAATTTTAAAGTGTTTTAATAGTCAACTAAATTCTGTAGAATCAAGCACTGGTAAACTTTTTTTTTGTTTTTCTTATTTTGATGAAGAAGCTCTAATCTGACCTTCCATTAACTGGGAGATGTTCTATCTTCTGTGGCAATGCAAAAGTTTTACTTATGTAAAGGCGTTATCTCCACCTTGTGGTCTCTTAGAGTTTTGATTCTGAAAACTTGAAAGAAATGGTTTCAAATGTCTGTCCTTCCAAACTCTAAGTGGGGTGTCTGACACAGCATCTCATAGTTAGATGGTGACGGAGCTATGACCACAGCCTGTTTTCTCTTGCTCTCCGAGCTATACTCTTGGCTGTTGTAAATGGAGTCAGATCTGAGTCACAATGCTGATAAAATTAAGATTAGGATTAGAGGAAACCTGCAGGCTAGAGGTTCCAGTCTCTAATATCTATGCATCTCTTTCAGAGAAATTAAAAAACAAGATAGAATATATAGGACACTGAGTCAAGGTCAAATATCAGACACCTATGGCTTCATCACAGCTAACTTACAGATAGGGTTTAGGCAATGGTTAAGAGATAGGTCAGAGGATCTCTAAAAATGACCAACAGTATTTGATCATTTGAAGTCCCTGACTCCTGGTCATAGTTACCATTTCCTGTCACTGTATCTTAAAGTTGTTATCGAGGCAGGAGACCCCTGTGGATTGGCAGACGAAATCAATGCAACAAAGTGCAGAAATTGGGACATAAGCTTTAAGTAGGAAGTTATATTTTCACCCGACCTACACAAGGAAATTGCAGGAAGGAAGCTGGGAAAAGCCCATTGTCTAGGCTTGAACCATCTACATCGTAAGTGAGTGATCAATATTTTTTAAGTAAATGTTTTGTTGCGTGTATGCACCATGGGCATAAAAGCTTCATTCATTCTTTCATCCAATAAACATTGATTGCACACCTATCACTGCCAGGTATTGTGTTAGGGATGCAAAGATGAGCAAGAGCCACTGTCCTTCTCCCTGCCCTGGAGCTGCTGGCAGGATACTTCTTTACACATGATAAACAAATGAGCACTGTGCAACTTGACATTGACACAATAGAGGCAGGAGCACTGCAGTGAGGATGCATATATAAACTTTCATAATGGGTATCTCTCTGTGAGAGTTACTGGTTTGCTGTGAATTTATTTTATATATATAGATATAGACATAGATATAGATATAGATATAGCTTTTTAGCTTTTTTTATATGAGTAAATTCGCCTTTAGCTTTGCAAAATCCCAGAAGTAAAAACCCTTCTTGTACATAATGACTTTAATTTTCTTTTATTCTTCTACTATCTTTTAGCCATATCAAATCCAAGTCAATCAAAAGTCAGTTACTCAGGGACATATTTCCTAGTTTGTGTCATTTGGTCCTGATAGCCTCATCTTTTGGGGGGCTGGGGCATAGTTTCCTTTAAAGTCAAACTTTTAATGACAGGGGACAAAAGAAAATTTTTCAAATTAATTAAATTTTTCTTCTTGTTAGTTTATCTTAGAATGTTGACTACTGGACGAAAGGTACTTCATACTGCTTTTAAATGTCTTCCGTTTTGCTGTTAAGGTTTAGGGATACCTTCAGATATCAGAAGACCAGGGAAACTTCTATCATGTCAGACTATGGGTGGACCATCCCGTGGGATAGTGGTTCCAGGAAATGTTGAAATTTAATATCCCTAGATGGTACCGCACAGCTGACACTTTCAAAGCATACAAACGTGGCATCCCAGACATTTAATCTTGGAAGGAGTTTTGGATATTGTATACTGCTGAGGATCTCAAAAAAATGGGCTTTTTCATCAGAATTACCTGAGAAGTATTTTTTAAGACACAGATTCATACTTAGGCTTGCTAAATTAGAATTTCTGTTGATGGGACCCAGGGGTCTGTGTTTTTAATCATCAACCCACATGAGTCTGATACGTATCTGGATCTGGACACCAACCACCATCTAGAATTGTAGAGGGTCTGATATTTTGCTCTATTACAAGCTATCAAGTTGCCTGACACAATTTCCTGGATACCGGCAGAATACACAGGAGCTCTGTGTCAGAGACAAAAGACCTTTTACTCAAAGCACAAGCAGGCGTCAGAGCACAGCATCTGCACGGGTTCTCAGCCCAACCTCACGCCCCGTAAGTCAATGCAGAGAGAACCAGATGATACCAGTAGATGAAGGGGGAGAGGAATCCCGGGCTCAAGGAATCTGATGTTTTTATAATGGGCAACAAGCATATCTGCCCTTTTCTTGGGATGGAGACACTACCTCTGTCCTCCAAGGCTATTTGCTATACAAACGCCCTTGAAAAAATAGCTGAACAAAGGTAGTCGGTGCCTCTTTTCACAAGATGTGCAGAAACACGAGAGACCCATGGAGAATCGTCTCCCCCACACAACCTTGTCCACCTCTTTCCTTCTGAGGAGGAGGTAACTGAGCCCCAGAGAGCTAAGGTGCTTGGTGATATACTCCATTGGTGGCCACGTGGGGCTCATCCAAGAACCCCATTCTTTCTATGCCTAATTCCCTCATGCTTTCCCAGGCACCCTTCTTCCTCTCTGCATTGATTTCCTAAAGTTTAGTAAGATGTCAGAGATGAAATCATTGAAGGATTTGCTGCACGAGTGAGCAGTAATGACAAGTGCAACTCTTGAGGGCTGGCCAAGAGCGAACTTGAAACAGAGGCATTGACAAGTCCATCACCCGCTGAGCTGTTCTTCCATCCTGCTTGGCTTGTAACTAGAATGACAGGGACACCAGGCTTTTATTTAAATTGAATTGGCAATGCAGTCTTTGACTTTGGAAGCAGAAGGATAGTATTTGAAGCCCCTTGCTCTCGTCTGTTCCTGACATTCAGCTCCCTAAGGGATAAATTACTGCGTGTTAGTGAAAGAGACCACTGATATTTTTGTGGTCAATTTGCTGTAGACATTTTTAGTATATTTTTATAGAAAAAGTGAAAAAATCAATACAGATCTATAGAAGCCACCTAAAATCCTTTCTCAAACAAAGTGGGCAATAAATTTAACAAATTATTGAATAATGGGCCTAAAGACCAAGCACTGAATAGTATGTGTAGCCAGGAAAGATGATAGTGAAAATGATGAGATTCTGAACACAGTGTTTGCCATCAAGAGGATAAAAATTTGCTGGCCCTGACACTTTAATGACAACTGAAGAAATTGGGATAGGGAAGTTTTGAAATAATTTTTACTCTTTGTGAAGAAAAGGAAGGATTTAGAAATCCAAATTGATTGCCATTGACTTCTGGGCACTAATTAAGGAAAACGTTATAGAAAACATGACACTGATGACCGTCAACACCACTTAATACCCTTTAAAAATTATTTTGCCTTGTTTAGATACACTGGCCTGCCTTAGCGCTCTAGCCAGTTACTAGATTTTAGAGCTTTGACATTTATGAAGGGCATACCTTGAAAATTTCACAAGTCCTCAAATCTGTAAATACCACTACAGCACAACAACTATTTTAAGTTGGGGGGTTATTTTTCTTACAGATCCAACACATTTCTCACTCTCCAAGAGTTAATACCTGTGCAATTGTGACATGAGAACTACAGGCTCACCTTCAGATGAGCAGACACTCTAAAATCCATCCCATCCAAGTCACAGCATGGTTGCAAGCAATTCAGAACCATCTCTCACAAAATAACCAATCACTTCGTCTCATAGATCTTTGCGGTCACTCATAACCAATCAAGCCATGACTCAAATTTGTGAATGCTAAAGGGGTGGGTGCATAACAAAAGAGTGTATGCAAGAATTTAGGTGATTTGTGTAACTCCCTCTCCCCTCAAGGACAAGAACATTCCTGCGGAAGAAGAAATTGAACCTGCCCCAGTCAGGAGGATTCTGAAAGTCAATGCTCCAGAATGGCCCTACATGCTGGTAGGGGCCGTGGGTGCAGCTGTCAACGGGACAGTCACACCCTTATATGCCTTTTTATTCAGCGAGATTCTTGGGGTAAGCAAGCAGCTGGACCAGCCTTCTTCTCCTCCTACCTTTGGTTTCTCTATCAGTGGATATTGTCACTTTTGATAGGTTGACTCTTTGTTGTAATGTATTTAGCTCTTTTTTAAAGCTCTTTTTTTAGCTCTTTTTTCCTTATCTCTAAAGGATTAAAAATGTCTCCAGTCTCCATCACACAGGAGGTAAGAAGGTAAAACTGTCTCTCATTTGGGTGGGCAGCACCTTCCGACAGGCATCATGTCTGAAAAAAACAGCACGCTGGCTGCAAATTTAGTGTCAAAAGAAGGCAATGTACCTATGTGGAAACCAAATCAGAACGCAAAGCAGGTTGGCTGAGTGATACAAAAGGACAGGGGGGCCATTTCGATCTGCTGAACAGCTGAGGTACGAAGGTTGACCTGTAATAGCGGATGTTTGTGCAGGCTGTGTAACGCTCCGCTCTTTTGCTGGCTGCACCATTGAAATGGGGAGGCAGAGAGAAAACAGGAAACTGAAGAGAGAAGTAAAGTAAGACATGGATAAAGAATAAGCTTATTTCAGTTTTTCACCTCCTAGGAGTCTTGATATTCTCCACTTGACTTTATTGCTATAAAATAATATAAAATAATAATGACTACACACATTAATTGAAAGTATCCAACTAGCACTATCTAAGAATTTTGTATATAATAGTTCACTAAACTTTCCTAATAACCACCTGTGGTAGGTATTCTTATTGTTCTCATTTGACAAAGGAGCAAACCAAGGCGTGAAGACCTTAGGGGAGTAAGTGGTAGAACCGGGATTCAAATCCAGGCGGTGTGACTGCAGAGCCAAGTGCCAATAAAACCTTATCATTGCAAAATTAGTCGTCAAAATGCTACCGCATCTTCTGAGTTGAAATTTACACATACACGGATCCTGTGAGGTCAACAGGGAGACAAACCTGACTCTGATTTGGAGAACATTATCAGCTTGTTCAAGGTGACGCAGGGTCACATTCGCGGATGGGGCCAGGACTAGCACCAGTGTTTTTGAAGGATTTGTGAGAGTCCTAAGTTTTAGTTTCCCCCTCTACTGTTCTTTCTCTTTTGCGGTCTCTCTGGCAGAGGTGCTGACCAGAAATAAGTTCCCTTGGGCGCGAATTGTGGAGAAAGACCTGCAAGGTCCACAAACAGAATCAAATCAATCCTCCAGGGAGGGGCTCAGCCCCTGCTTCAGTGTTCACACCTCCCCCTTGCGGGGAGTGAGGAGAGCATCAGAAAGGTGGAAAATCGGAGACATGGGGCTGCTCTGGGAAACCGAATTTCTGATTGTGCTAAAAATAATAACTAACTTATATTCCTCAATATCTAGTACGTACAATATCCTACGAATAACAGAACTGTCTTTCATGCATTCAACAGATGTTTGTTGATTGCGCCACCTAGACTTGGGAATGCAGTGTCAGTCAGGGCGCCTTCGCTAATGGAGTTTCCAGTCTATAAGGAAGGCAGACATCAAACTGAAAAATCCACTCCTCACTTACCAAATATTTATTGATCACTCACTGTTCGCCATACACTGTTGCTGGTGTTAGGAGCACAGTGAGGGACAAGAAAAGCAGAACCTCCTGCTCTCATAAAGCTGACATACTACTAAGCAGAGGCGCTCAAATGCACTCCGCTGAGCAGTGATGTAGATGCAGAGGGTGTAGGGGATGGTGTTGAATCTGTTAAGACCCAAGACTATGCCCTAGATGTTTGTTTTAAAATAAATCAGGATGTCAGCTCCTTTGCTGATCATCTCTTTCTCTCCTATAAATGCAGAATAGGGAATGTACTCACTCAGCTTCACCCAAACCCTGTGTATGAACTGCTTTGGGAGGAGTCCTGGATTCCGCCCCAGGAGACTTTTTTTCTGCCCTGGGGTCACATCATGCGACTTCTCTGGGCTGCAGGTTCCTTAACTATAAAAGGAAGGATTGACAAAGGTGATCTGTAAGATACCTTCCAGCTCTAGTGGTCTATGAAATGGCACACTCAAAAAAAAAACGGATGGTTCAGTTGTAATCCCTGCCCTCTGAGAGCAACCGCTTGGCTACTGGTGGTGAGAATATTCTCTGTGATTCTTCTGGTCACAACCAGAAAATCCTAGCCTGAGCGATTGAGCTTTTCACTTAAGGACGGAAGGATCAGAGCAGCAGGATGTAGTTGGTGAAATCCCAAATCTGCTCATCCTTAATATTCTCACAGGGTTGTCTCTGCTAAGAAAATAAAGCTTTACTATCTTTCATCTTTGATAAATAAGGTTGTTTTTGTTTGTCTCAGCATAATTATCACATATTCATCAGTGGGTTCATGATGCTTTCATCTCCCAGGCTATAATCACGAGTAAGTAATTGTCTGGTTTTAATTGCGCTATTTTCATTCTGACATATCTAAAGGGCACAGTATTCACATTTGGTATTGAGACCACAGTTTGGAACAAGGATCCCGCAAATGATAAGGCATTAGGAGCCTGGTTGCTAATCTAGCGAAGCCTCAATGTACACATAAGGCGTAATTTCCCTGGTTCACTTTCCCTGGGTCTATTTGACTTAGAAAAGGTGCCAAGTGTTGCAAGCACAGCAGTCTGGATGTAGGATGCTGGGGAAAAGCATGAATGTTGGAGTTATTTGCCATGGTCTCTGCTCTGTGCTGTCTGTGTGCGTTTGGGCAAGTGACTTCTCCTTGATGAGTCTTAGTTTCCTTAGCTCTAATATGGGGCAAGAAAACCTACCTCACTGGGTTGTTTTAGGAGCCCCAATTTAAGGAAATCCTCATTTAAGTTAAAGTAGGTTAAGTAACACATTTGCATCTGGTAAATAGCAAGAGTCTAATGAATGTTCGTTTTCTCCTTAAACAAACTTACCTTTATGAAATGGAGCAGATGCGCGCTCAAACTACAGCTAGTTTAAAAACAGAAGAACCTGTGGATGGGCAATCCTTTGGATTGCATTTCATTTCAATAAAAATATACAAAGAACTCATGCAGGAGAATTTTGGAGGGAAAAATTATGGATAGCTGATGTCCAATCTTGAATATTAGCCAAACATTCTTTTTTAACATTGAGAAGATGGGTAATACCAAGAGCCAAGAGAGCATGCCCAAAAGAAGACCATTGCGCTGGAATCTGGAAACCAGGCATTTCCTTATCTATTAAGGGCCACTAGCTAAATGAACTTGGACAAAGGACTTGATCTTGTGGGCTTTAGTTTTCCATCTATAAAGTAAGAGTTAAACTGGCTAATCTGCAGTGCTATAGTCCATGATTATAATAGGTGACCTTAGGGAGGAATGAGAATTGTGGCATCACAGTTTGGGGGATTTGCATAGCGATTTTCTTTTTTCTTTTTGGCCACACCGCATGGCTTGCAGGCTCTTAGTTCCCCAAGCAGGAACTGAACCCGGGCCCTGAGGCAGTGAGAGCTCAGAGTCCTAACCATTGGACCAACAGAGAATTCCCAAATAGAACTGAAGTTTTGTTGGGTTTGTTTGTTTGTTTTGTTTTGTTTGTTTTGGGTCTTCATTGCTGTGCATGGGCTTTCTCTAGTTGTGGTGAGTGAGGGCTACTCTTCGTTGCAGTGTCTTCTCTTGTTGCGGAACATGGGCTCTAGGCACACGGGCTTCAGTAGTTGTGGCTCGCGGGCTCTAGAGCACAGGCAGGCTCAGCTGTTATGGTGCACGGGCTTAGCTGCTCTGCGGTATGTGGGATCTTCCCAGACCAGGGCTCGAACCCATGTCCCCTGCATTGGCAGGCAGATTCTTAACCACTGCGCCACCAGGGAAGTCCCTGTATAGTGATTTTTAAAACCAAACTGAAATACATCTTTAAGTCCTTGTATTTGTAAACAGTAAACTTGTGTGAGTTATTCCAAGCTGGGATGAATGACTGCAGCATCTTCTGAACACACTTTGTTCAATAAGAAAGAATGTATTCTTTATTACTAAGAACTGTAAAGACCCCAGAAACTCTGTCCTAGAAACAGTACATCTCATTAATTTAGAACCCCTGCCCCAACTTTGGAATTTGTGATAATTTCAACAGGTTACTTCAGCTTTACAAAAAAAGGATTTGTTAATGGAGTCGTATACATTGTTTTCAGGAGATTTACTTAGCATATAGCAGGCACTCGGTAAATATTTATTGAATAAATAGTTTCCTTTGAGCAACTGCTTGCTGGCATTGTTCTAGTTACTCAGATTAATGCAGAGCAATAAATAGGAGTTACTGTGCAGCTCTCTAATGAATAGTTTTTCTGAACCCTCACAGTTTCCTCACTTAGTCTGAATTAGGAAGGCTTTCTTGTACCTAAAATCTATCTCACTGTAGGGCGATGTCATTAGAATATGCAGCTGTTCTTTGCATTTTTTTATTGCAACAGCTTGGGCCCCAATCAGTTACTTGAGCATGGGCCTGTAAGTTCAGGTTATACTTATGAGTATAGTTTATCACTTGCTATAGATTGAAAGAAAACCCACTTGCAATTTCCGTAGCTTTTTGAGGGGAATATTTTCAGCTTCTGGTGATTTAGAGGCAACAACTTCAGCCTCTCATGGATGGAAGCTTTTCTGTCCTAAGCTAATTCCAGTCAATGCCTTGATGGTTAGTTGCTCTTTGTGTGTGTGTGTGCACCAATTGATTTTTAATGATGCTATTATTTGTATATATAAATAATCTGTAAAACTAATAATAGGCAAGGAACCGGAGTGGGAAAACCATCTTTATTATTGGGGGAAGACATAGGTCATGATAATACTTTGAGTTTCATCCCAGAATAATATTCTCAGATTCTCAAGTAACTTCCCCTCTTTTCTTCCTCTTGTCCTTCCTTCATTTCTTCCTTTGTTTCCTTTTTTCCTTGCCTAGTTATGTAAAGATTTGAGCCATTTCATCATATTTTTCATCTGTATCAAAGAAAAGCCAATAAAATTACCTACATCAGGCAAAGAAACAAAACAAAAATTCTGTCAGTCATAACCACTGGGTTTCATTCACCAGCCTTCCTTTCCCACAGAGAGTTAAGTACACAGATTCATGGTTAACTTTGATTAAATGCTAGTATGTTGAAAGTGAACTGGTTTTAACCCAATGCCTAAGAGGAATTTCTTTTAAACATATTTGAATTGATTTCTTTTGCTATTGTTTGTAATAATAAATTTACTTCCTTGCTTACTGTCTTGCAAAGACTTTTTCCATTCCTGACAAAGAAGAACAAAGGTCACAGATCCACGGTGTGTGCCTGCTCTTTGTAGTGATAGGCTGTGTATCTCTTTGCACTCAGTTTCTGCAGGTAAGGAATCTTGTTTTTCAGTAAGCACTTCAGCTATGTGCCCCCTTCTCATGTTAAAATATCATTAAAGACTCCTTTATGTTTTAGGGATACGCTTTTGCTAAATCCGGGGAACTTCTCACAAAAAGGCTACGTAAATTGGGTTTCAGAGCAATGTTAGGGCAAGAAATTGGCTGGTTTGATGACCTCAGAAATAGCCCTGGAGCACTGACCACAAGGCTTGCTACAGATGCTTCCCAAGTTCAAGGGGTAAGCCGTCGGGGGAAACCAGGGATATAGTAACTGGAGTAGACTTTCTTTCCTTTGCGTATTTTGATAATCACGTATGTATTTCCTATGAGACACACATATGTATTTTCTAATCGCGGGATTAGGATACCCCAGAGCCACATTTTCACCAGTTTCCAAAGCTAACAAACAGCGGCTAATGCACGTCGTCTCCTAGGCAGTGCCCAGAATCCGTGTTACGGCATGAAGCAAAATCTGTCGGGGTTTTGAATTTCCTCTGAATCTAGCAGTGGAGAAGAACTTTCCCAAGACTCCTTTCTCAGATCATTTTTTTGTTTTGTTTTATTTTTTTAGCACCCCCAGAGGGTATATGGAGAAAAGCCTCCTTTCACAGGTGCCCGGATTGTAAGTTTAGTCTTAGGAAAAGAAGCTGTTCTGAGCAGCCCAGCTGGGAATCCGAGGGAAAGACGGAAATGATTGCTATCTAGAATCCTGACACATTCAAGGGCCATCTTTTCTGACGAAGGGAGACTAAGCTGTGGTTTCTAAACCCCAGAACCTGCAGCCTTGGTCGGGGATTTATCCACGTGCACAAGATGAGGCTACACCGTTCTAAAACCAGGCATTTGGATTAAAGTGATGAGAGTTCAGTTTGCCTCTCAACACCACTACTCACTTTCTATGAAAGCAAGAAAAAGAGGAAAGAGAAAAGCCATGGTTTGTCCGTGAGGCTCTTGGAAGAAGAAACCCGCTGGATTGGTAGTGCTGTACTGTGTGTCTCGAATTCTACCAGTTCAGCTGACAATATGAACAGTGATATAGGGAATTTCAAAGGAGCATGCGATCCTCTCACTCAGAGGAAAATCCCTGTAAAATTTTCATTTCGATCATTCTAGGCTTTTTCTATGTTTACATGTGTTTCCCACAGTCTCTGGGTCACACTGTACCTATTATTTTGTGCTCTTTCTTTTTTCCCCTGAAACAATCTAATGTGAGCCTATTTTGGTCCTTATATATTCTTCCACAATGAATTTTTAATGACTGCTTAATTTGTCATTTTAATATATCATCATTTCTTAAAGAATTACCCATCTAGGTCCCCCTTCCTACCCATAAGCAATTTATATCATTTTACATCAAGCTTGGCATACCCTTGATTATTTTTTTAGTTCTCAAAATGTAATCGCTGGGTCAAAATGTATAATCATTTTGAAAAGTTTTCATATGCATTGTCTTACTGCATAAAGAAAGTTTGCACCAATTTTACTCCCATCATCTGAGTATTTGATAGTCTAGTTCACCTTATTCTTGACCTTAGAATAAATAAAAAAGCCATAGTCTTATCTCTTCTATTTTTGCAAGCTTCAATCTGCAAGGAGCTTCTACAGGTTATTCTTTATCACTAGAATTGATCTCACACTGACTGGTCTGGCTCTGACAACCGTGAAATGAGATTAGTCAACAGATGAGCTCCCAAGAAGCTGTGAATAAGATGTACTTTTATTAATCCAGCCTTCGCGTGCTTGGCGGTGGCGGGTGGCGAGGCGGGGGACTCATTATTTAAAAGGCCCTCCCTTTTTAAAACATAGAACTGCTATATGATCCGGTAGGTATATATCCAAAAGAATTGAAAGCAGGGACACAAACAGATACTTGTACACCATGTCCATAGCACCGTTATTCATTACGGCCAAAAGGAGAAAACCACCCAAGTTTTCATCAACAGATCAATGGATAAACAAAATGTGGTATATACACACAATGGAATATTATTCAGCTTTAAAATAAATGAAATCCTGATACCTGATGTAACATGGATGGACCTTGAAAACATTATGCTTAGTAAAATAAGCTAGACACAGAGGGATAAATATTATATGATTCCACTTGTATGTGGTACCTAAAATCGGCAGAGTAAAGGACACAGAAAATAGAATAGAGGTGAACGGGGGCTGGGGAGAGGGAGGAAGGGGATTAATATGGATGGGTATAGAGTTTTTGTTAGGGATGATAAAAAGGTTTGGGAATAAATGTGGTGATGGTTACATGACATCGTAAAGGTATTTAATGCCACTGCCTTGTGCATTTGGGAATGGCTAAAATGATGAACATTATGTTATGCATACTTTATCAAAATAATTTTTAAAAACCTATCAGTTCGCTATTACGCACATGTTAACTTTTAAGAAATAAATGTTACTTTAAAAACCTTAAAAAAACAAAAAAAACAACAAAAAAAACCTATCAGTTCGCTACCCAGTAGCTTTCTCATGATATCTAGGCAGAGACCGAGTGTCTGAGGTTGGTTGATGGCTTTTGCTTTGCAGGCTGCCGGCTCTCAGATTGGGATGCTGGTGAATTCCTTCATTAATATCACTGTGGCCGTGATCATTGCCTTCTCCTTTAGCTGGAAGCTAAGCCTAGTCATAGTGTGCTTCTTTCCCTTCTTGGCTTTATCGGGAGCGGTACAGACCAGGATGCTGATGGGATTTGCCACTCATGACAAGGACGCTCTGGAGGTCGCGGGACAGGTAACTCCTCCCCCCCCCCCCCCGCCCCGGCCAACTTTTCAGACGGCTTCTGGCTGAGCAGCTGTCAGACTGCTGAGAAAGAGGGGTGCGGACAGGCAAGGAAGCTGTCAGCCTGCAAACACTCATGGTTAGAAACTTCCCATTAGCCTTTCTCATACATGCCTCTGATGCTATGAGATCGAGCAGATGTCAATAGTAGGACAGACACAGAGGATTACGTGTTCAATTTCCTCTCACACTTAGTTTTTCCTACATCCCAATTTGGTGTAGTGTTCTCCTTTGCAAGAGAGGAAAGTTCACTTTCCCGTCTGTTGGGTTTTTTTCGGCTTAATGGTTTCTCCAGGTCATGCCACCCACACAGAGGAGAGTTATCTTTTTAATCGCACATGCTTTTAACGTTCACACTTCAGTGTCTGCTTAGACTTGTTGCAAATGTATTTCCCAAAGAGAACCATGAGATACATACAGTTTAAGTCTCCAATACACTTGGGTTTTAGCGATGCACTTTCAAGAGTATGTTCTAATTAAATCTGGTTATCCGAGGTAAACGAAGAGATGGTAGCATAGACATTTATCAGGGATAAGAAAGCACACACACAGGTATACACACCTTCACCTTTTAACACATTTACTATAAACTAGGTTTTTTTTCTCTTTAAAGAAGGAATGTGAACACTGTCCAAGTGGGCAGGAGCCAAAAGGATTTCGTAGGCCAATGGTGGAAAGTAGCCCACTTTTGTACCCCTTAGGATAGGACACTAATTCAGAAAGTGATTATTTACCCTAGACTAGGAATTGAAATGAATACAAATTCGTAGTGTAGACTAAAAGATAAACTTCATACTCAATTTTAATTTATCTTGCATAGTATTTGGTCAGGTTAATTTTTTAAGAAATAGAATCTAATATTTTAAGTTTGTATTATTAAACAATCTTTTGTCTCAGACACATCTAAAGATACCATTTTGGACGTTTCAAATGAATTCACAAAGACAACCTCGTGTACCATTTTTACCCCTCTTCTCCCTTCCTCAACGAGTAGAGGCAACAAAGCCATGTTAGTATCAAGCAGGACTTGAATGGAACTGATGGGATGTCTCAGGGTCCAGTCGAGTTGATTTCCAGCCACTTCTCTGTGTCCCCAGATGCTGCCGCTGGCTGTGATGTGTACCACCTCCTGCCCTTTGCACTTTGCACCGGATCTAATCCATGTAACCACCGGAAACGTCATGAAAGTGGTTATCTCCGCTCTCTCATTTCTAAAACCCTTTTTCATCCTTCAGATTACAAACGAAGCCCTCAGTAATATCCGCACTGTGGCTGGGATTGGAAAGGAGAGGCACTTTACAGAAGTGTTTGAGACGGAACTGGAGAAGCCGTACAAGACAGCCATCCGAAAAGCGAATGTTTATGGATTCTGCTATGGTTTTTCCCAGTGCATCGTGTTTGTCGCTAATTCTGCTTCCTACAGATATGGAGGTTACTTAATTCCCAATGAGGGGCTCCACTTCAGCTACGTGTTCAGGTGAGGGTTTTATCTGGCCAAAGTCATGCAGGACCAGCATCCTAGAGAGCAATAGTCTGGTTCTAGCTGTTAGCTTCTGCTGCTTAAACCATCTCAAACGTGGCGTCCTCAACAGCTGAGATTTGTTATTTCTTAAGATTGTGTAGGTTGTCAGGGTGGTTCTTGTGGACTGGGCTGACTCAGACAGGCTTCTGAGTGGCCTTCTGTCTTCACATGGCCCAGTAGCAGCTGAGCTTGTTTTCTTCATATTGTGTTTTCAGAGTTCCTAGGGCAACAGAAAATTGCAAGCCCAACGTGCAAGCACTTGCCAAGTCTCTGCATGCATCACATTTTCTAATATAGCTTTGGCCAAAGAAAGTCATACGACCAAGCCCAGATTCAAAGAAAAGAGGAATGGACCCCATCTTTTGCTGAGAGGTTCCTATAAGTGTTTCTCCTTTACTCTCACAGTACTATCACACAACACTGACCCCTGCTGGGTGTCCTACAGTTTAATTCTGACACTATTTACCTGGAGATAACGTTAGATCCTCCCAAAGGTTCAGGGCTCAGTCCTACAACACTGTCCCTCCCCCAACCCTCCACGCCAATTGCAAGTTCAGGTCATCACCTATGCTTCTGACCAACCAGCTATAGACCCAAGATTCCTATGACCTCGTCCTCAGCTTTGATTAATATGTGAGAGCGCCTCAGGGGAACATTTTACTTACTAGATTACCATTTTATTATAAAAGGATGCAACTCAGGAACAGGCAGAGGGAAGAGACGCATAGGGTATGGTATGTGAGAAGGGCTTGGAGCTTTCATACCCTCCCCAGGAGTGCCCCTCTCCCCAAATCTCCACATGCTCACCAGCCCAGAAGCTCTCCGAACTCTGTCTTTTGGGTTTTCAGGGAGGCTGCATCTTGCAGACCTGACTAATTAAATCTTTGACCGTTGGCGATTGAACTCAATCTCCAGCCTCTCCCCTCCCCTGAGGTCGAGAAAGAGACTGAAGTTCCACCCCTCTAATCACGTGGTTGGCTCTCTTGGCAACCAAGCCCCAACCTTAGGTTTTTAACCAAAGTCACTTCAGTAACATAACAAAAGACACCTTGAGCCTCTCAAAACTTGGGAAATCCCAAGGGGGTTAGGAGTTCCATGCCAGGAACTGACAGAAGACCAAATATATATTTCTTATTATAAATCACAATATCACAGAGTAAAAAAGCCATATTGCAAAGGAATGTGTAGATGAATTAAGCATTTCCACAATCTACCATACTGGTTAATGCTGAAAGAAATCAAGAAGACTTGAATAAGGATGGTTCATTGATCTACCTTATTTGAACTCTACTTCTTGCAAAGAAGGCAGGTCTCCAGCTGACTCTTCTTAGGTAGGGGCAGCAAAGCCCAGTCAGGGGAATTACACTCCTTTCTCTATAGCTGGAGTCTGCTCTTCTAATAAGATTAGCTGTGAGTCCAGAAGTGAGAGCCTAAGGCTGTCAGGCTACCAAGGGACTGGGCGCACATGTATATGCGTGTGGTGTGATGGGATGGGGGAACCTTGGAGGGATGAGGGGGAGACGATCTGAGAAAGCCTTGGAGGACATTAGGAAAATAGGCCCTAATAGAAATCTGTTCTCAAGCCATGAGTTCTGTTTTCTCGCCTTCTATCTTCTAGCAATATAGAAGAAATTTTTCTCTCCTGCTCCACTATACCCACCCCAACCAGGAAAGTTTCTTTTCTAAATTTTTGCATATTTAGAGCTACTAACCCCATATCGAAAGTCACACACTGTTGACTGACTTAGTTTACGTAAGGTTTTTGAAAACGTATTTGCCAACATGTAAAATTGGGAGACTACAGAAAACTCCTGATTTCTGGCTTCTCTTTAAAAAATGAAAGATGACCTTCCATCACTTCCCATTTTATTCCATTGCTTGAAGCTTTGGACTGGGCTCCTGGAGATGTTTGGGTCTGGAAGTCTGGTCTAAAACCATTTCTACTCGTGAACTGAGCAGTAAAACACACGGAGACACTGCACTCCGCCACCACTGAGGCAGGCCCCGTGATGCACTGCCGTGCAGGTGGCCAACCTCAGGGGTGCCCCTTGCAGCGTACACGGCAGCCCTACACAGCACGAGGGCTATCCCTTACCACGTTCATCATTCGTTCCGGCATCCTCTCATGTGCTTATTAATTAGGCTCATGTTGAGGCTGGGGCATGTAGGAAGATACAGGCAGTTGCATCTTTCTCATGCTGTCTGAAGGATGCATTACATGCCTGCCTGGTACAGAGTTGATGCTTATATCACCAATCACTGTCTTTTACCCACTGATCATAGATTCCTAGAATGTTAGCATTGTAAAAATCCAACCCAGTTGGATGATCTTTTAAACACCCCTCCTTTTTTCCCGCTCCAAGAAATCTTTTTCTTTTTCTTTTCTCAAACAAAAAATTTTTTTAAAAAGGCTGTTGCAGTCGAAGCAGGGTTTGGCGGTCTGAGATAACCACTATGGAAAACAATTTGGAGGTTCCTTCAAAAACTACAAATAGAACTCCATATGATCCAGTAATCCCACTCCTGGGCATATACCCAAAGAAAACCATAATCCCAAAAGAAACGTGTACCATAATGTTTATTGCAGCACTATTTACAATAGCCAGGACATGGAAGCAACCTAAATGCCCATCAACAAATGAATGGATACAGAAGATGTGGCATATATATACAATGGGATATTACTCAGCTATAAAAAGGGATGAGATGGAGCTATATGTAATGAGGTGGATAGAACTACAATCTGTCATACAGAGTGAAGTAAGTCAGAAAGAGAAGGACAAATATTGTATGCTAACTCACATATACGGAATCTAAAAATGGTACTGATGAACTCAGTGACAAGAACAAGGACGCAGATACAGAGAATGGACTGGAGAACTTGAGGTTTGGGAGGGGGCGGGGGATGAAGGGGAAGCTGAGACGAAGCGAGAGAGTAGCACAGACATATATATACTACCAACTGTAAAATAGATAGTCAGTGGGAAGTTGTTGTATAACAAAGGGAGTCCAACTCGAGGATGGAAGATGCCTTAGAGGACTGGGGCGGGGAGGGTGGGGGGGACTTGGGGGGGGAGTCAAGGAAGGGAGGGAATACGGGGATATGTGTATAAAAACAGATGATTGAACTTGGTGTACCCCCCCCCCCAAAAAAAAAAAAGGCTGTTGCAGTCGAAGCAGGATTTGGCGGTCTGAGATAACCCCCCCCACCCCTGCCCCCACCTTGTTCAATCCTCCCTTCACCCTTTCTTCTTAGACCACAACTTGAAAACCGATAATCTCTCCAACCTCCCATTCCCAGACAAGGCTAAAGAGACCTGCTCAAGGCTGCTCAGACCTTTCCAGGGCTAGACCCCCAAACTCCTGCCTCTTAGGCCATCACACCAACTGCACCGCACCCCCTCTACCTGAGTGCCTGTCTGATTGCAGGGTGATCTCATCAGTTGTACTGAGTGCGACAGCCCTTGGGAGAGCCTTCTCTTATACCCCAAGTTATGCCAAAGCTAAAATCTCAGCTGCACGCTTTTTCCAACTGCTGGACCGACACCCCACAATCAAGGTGTACAGTAGTGCGGGTGAAAGATGGGTAAGTATTGAGGTGGGGGTAGGAGGGCAGTGCAGGAGGCTTGTGCTTTGCGTGTGTGCAGGACAGCCATTGGGCCACTTAGGTGCTAATTTCTGCAGTATATAGGTGCGTGCATGTGCACTCAGAATGGACTGGCAGTCGAAAGCTGGCACTTGAAGAAGGCAATGATACGCAGTGAATACTTGTTTTGTAGTACACAGGTACTCTAAAACACGCTTAGTTCCAGAATGAATGAAGCTACCTGTCTTTTGAGACCTACCCAACCACCATGATTTCTACTGATGTTCTGGTATGGGATACAGCAAAGCCAGCTTCTCCTGTCCAGTAATACTGATTTAATGCATGTTTGGGTTCCACGTGAGCTCCTGTGGACTCCCAGAAAATTAATTTGATCTCAGTGAAATATCACTTTTTCTAATCGTTAGTTCCTACAGACGTTTTTTCACCTACCCTGACTAATTTTTAGTATCCCAGTGTGTTCAAGAGAGCAAAAATTAACCTAAACACCCGTCAAGTTAACTAAATTCAGAAATCTTTTTAAATTGGTCAAATGACCTATTTCTCTTTCAGCTCAATAAAAGGCAAGTCTCTGTGTGGTTTATTAAATGTCTTATTAATTTCTAGAGTTCACGTCAGATAGCACAACTGAAAGTATGCACCTTTGCAATTCAGGGCTCAAGTAGCTCTCTGTGTAAGTCATTTGAAGTGTAACACTATTGTTTTAAACCTTTGGGGGAACGGAGCTGTAGGAGTTTGCATAGTTACTGGCTTCTGTGATGTAATCATATCTTCTTTTCTCTTCCATTCAGCATGTCAAAGAATGAGTGACAAGGAAATCCCCTTAGCTTAGAATGGGAATAAAAGATGGAATATCTTCAAATTCAATGCTCAAGCCTCCCTTTATTCTACATCCGCTAGAATAGGGAATAGAATGCCATTTCATTAAGTTGCTATCTTTATACTTTGCACTTTGACAGCTCGGTGTTGCAGGTATCTTAAGCAAGGATCTAAAACTCAGACTTAGGTGCGTTTTCAGTAGTCTAGATTCTAGTAGGAGCATGTGTCATTCTAACCTTCCCTTCCACAGGACAACTTCCAGGGACAGATTGACTTTGTTGACTGTAAGTTTACCTATCCTTCCCGACCTGATGTACAAGTTCTGAACGGTCTCTCAGTGTCTGTTGGTCCCGGGCAAACCCTGGCCTTTGTTGGAAGCAGTGGATGTGGTAAAAGCACCAGCATTCAGCTGTTGGAACGTTTCTATGACCCTGACCAAGGGAAGGTGGTGAGTAAAGCAATGCAGTTGAGAATTTTGCTTTCTGCACAGGATCCCCGGCCCCTAAAAGTGGTCTTCAAGATTGCGCCTTGCCAGCCTCATTCCACAACGCTTGCCTTGGGCAGTATTTTCCAGTTCCAGTCATTTGCTGGTTGACCTGATTCTACCTCGCGCTTTCTCACATTATAGTCTTCCCAGTTCCAGATGGTCTGCTGACCAGTTAGGCAAAGAAAACTGCAAAGCTGGAGATGAGTGTACTTAACAGAAGCATTCACTTGCCTGTAAATGGGGCAGAAAGTGCAGATGAATCAGGAAACTAATGACTGGCAACGGAAAAAGTGGGGGTGATAAGAAACACAATGATAAATGAGTAGGAAAGGGAATTTCGTATGAAAAATCTGAGGCAATCCTGGTTCACGAAGCTAAAGTCTAAATAATACAAGGATCTCAAGTTGGCAGTCATGAGCCACAACTCTTTGGTAAGGCTATTTGAAAAATTGGTGGTTTGCTTTCTTGCTTATTTTCCACAGAATTTCTTTTCTCTTTCCTCTTCTTTTCTTTTTCCTTTCTATCTTTCCAAATAATATATGCAAAGGACCACAAAGTAGAATAAGAAAGATTTGTGAAAAAACAAACAAAGAAACACAACCCCTTATTCCATCCTTTCTAACCCCCCATTTTTCTGCTCAAAGGCAACTATTTTTAACCACCTGATGTTTCTAGATCTCCCAGTGATTATCTCAATGTCTCCAAATAATATGCTTATGCTGCTATTTTACGATTTAACAAATTTAGACCCTCTGTTGATTTATTCTCAAGAGATGGAAATTTAGCTTACCCTCACTTCACCCCGCCTTTTACCCACCTTCTCCTAAGATGGTTATATTACTTTTAAAAGTTCTGCTATTTGTAAATCTAATTAATACACTTCTGTTTCTTTTCCATCACCTGTAGAGAACATCTCTTGAATTCTCATTTTCTAAGATGAGAATATCAGCAATTCTACCTCTATTTTCACCTCTTCCTCCCTCTTTTTACCTCTCAAGCCCTAATAACTACACTTTTATATTATCAAGAATATAAAATGCTTACCTTTTGTTTATAGCATTTACTGTCTTTCATATCTTTCATGCTTTGCCTCCAGGCTGGTTCTAAAAGTTGAAAATCTATTAACATCTTTTTTATGGCTGTGTAAATATTGTTCATCTCATAGTTAAGTAGTGAGGTACATTAGCATTGCATTTTTCTTTCTTGATTGTTTTTCTGAAAAACTTCCTTTTTTTCTTGCATTCTCTGCCTTTATAAAATGTTTAGTTTCTTCCAGTGTCTCTATCCTGATACCTATTCTGAGGAACCTGCTTCTTTCCCTTATTTCTGCCACTGCCTGGCCTAGTTACATCCTACACCTGCTGAACAATTGTCAGCCTATGAGTTACCTGCAGTATCTCTTGGATTAGATCCATTATTTCCTCGTTCCTGTATCTTCCTCTTTCTTTGGTTTTCCCTCTCATTTTGTTGGCGTGCATCTGCAAGTAGTTTTCTAAGAAATGATTCAGAGGTGTGGGTCTGATTATTGAATCCTAACATTCTGAACAAGGACTTGCTAATATCCCTGAATAGTATAATTTCATTGCGATGAGGATAGATAACATGATGAGAAATGCTGAGAGAAACTTGAAAGAGGCAACTGAAGTTTCCCTTGCATAAAGCAAAACAAGGAAACAAGCAAACAGCGGTAAATCAGGAAATTATGAAAATAAGGAGTAAGAGTTATTATTTGTAGTTTATAATCACTTCTCTTATTAATTTTAGGTATAGAGATTTTAGTTTGTTTGAAAGTATTTGGTGATTGATGAATCTAGAAAGTACATTGCACTGGGGGTCTGTTCTCTGCAAAGGAGAAGATCCAGTTCCCCCAAATGTCGTATCTTTCATGTCTATCACCTAGGCAGACTGTGAACCACATGACATGCAGGGGCCTGAATCCTTCCTGTTTGACTTCTTCAACATTAACACGTATATTAAGTATGTTTCTCTGAATGTGCTCAGTGAATGTTCTGGTCGCAGGTAGAAAGCAATGCCCATGAAGAAATCAATATGAGTCCTTGCATTTCATAGACACAATATATTTTGTTATATCATTGTAAAACATTTCTATAAACAATTTTCAGTAGGAAAAATACCACCTTTGCTGCAATTTTTAAAAATCCTCTTTGCTCTTAAGGAAGCTAACAAATGCAGACAGTCAACATTTTCAACTTTTAATTGGGTACCTATGTTGTGCCCAGTACTGCATTAGTCCCTGTCGGAAATTCTAAGGAACATGAAGCATGTCTTCCATCTTCTGGGAGCTTACAATACTAGACAACAGCTAGCCAACAGCTCCAGTATTTAGTTATTAAATTGTGCTTTGCAGTCTATAAGTACTATGGAAAATGCATAGAGGAAGATGAGTGAGGGCTAATTGTTGAAGAATGCCTTAATTTTTTCCGGTAGTGTTTGTTTTTTACACTGCCAAACATTTATCTAAAATATCATATGTGTACACCATTTAATAGAATCTTTTTATGAAATCGTGGGGCCAAATACTTTTTAGTAGTTTGTTAGACATACTGTACCTTTACTGTTCTAGGGCTTTTAAGTGAAAGAGCTCAAATGGTAAATCCTTGAGTTCCTGTACTTAACTGTCTAGATAGATCATAAGTTCCTAAAAAGCAGAGATTAATTTTTCTTTGTATAGCATGCAAAAGACTGCCTCACGTGGTGCCTTTGTGGCAGGTAATTCAATATATGTTTGTTGCTTGACTAAGTAAATAAGTGTACTCCTTTCTTTCTGGGATCTGTTATCTCGATTATTCTATTCTTATATTGTCCAATTGTCCAGTAGCTTTACATGGGAAACCCCATTTCATAAGCCAGGAGTCTCAAAATGGAGCAATTCTGTGTACTTGGAGAGGATGTGCTGCACCAAAAGATAAGGGGAACTTTTGTTTTTGGGATTTTTGTTTTTTAAACTAGATACTGTCTTGAGTTCCTTTCTTGCTTGTACCACCTGTAGAGCTAGAGTTTGGGAAACAAACAAACAAAACCATGGCTGATCACAACTTTGACACCACTTTTGGAAGACACCACCTGCAGAGGTCAAAGGCAACATAATTTATTTCCTGGGATTGTTGTCTCTTACCCAAAGCAAATATCTTGCACAATACTAACTCTAGGATACAAACTTTCCTCGCTGCTGGAATTCTAAAACTCAGTGCCCTGGTTGTCACCTCTCTTGGCAGATGATAGATGGGCACGACACCAAAAATGTAAACGTCCAGTTTCTCCGCTCGAATATTGGAATCGTTTCCCAGGAACCGGTGTTGTTTGCCTGTAGCATAATGGACAATATCAAGTATGGAGACAACACCAAAGAAATCCCCACAGAAAAAGTCATAGAAGCCGCAAAGCAGGCTCAGCTGCATGACTTTGTCATGTCCCTTCCAGAGGTGGGTACCAAGTCTGAGTCATTCCCTACGGGAGCCAGGGAGGGAGAGAGGTAGAATGACCAAAAAGTATGATTGTGGCTCAAGGAGAACGTCAAAGGCAACACAACTTATTTCCCAGTGCCTCTCAGTCTTTTAAGCAAAATAAATGCCCTTCATCAACCTAATCTTTAGATTTGGAAAGTAGTATATTATCCAAAGCAAAGGATGCTCTAGAACTTGTTGTATGCAAAGCAGTGCCACATCAAGCATCAGGTCAGCATAATGGAAAGAAATCCTGAGATTTGGAGCAGACCCTGATTTGAATCCAGGCTGGGCCGCTTTCCAGTGTAAAGTTACTTCTGTAACAATTACTTTTCTTTTCTGAGACTCAGTCATCTACAAAATGCAAAAAATAGCTTAGAGTGAACGAGTCCACATAATAGCCACACAGGGAAGCTGCTGCTGTTACTATTGTCATCTTGAGCATTTCATTACTTGGCAGCAACTACTGTGCGTGGTGGGTAAGTTGCATTTCCCTTGGAGTCCCTCACGTTCCGAGAGCCAAGGTTGCATGCAGTGTGGTACTGACTCTGCATTTTTGCATCCGCCAAGGGTCTCTCCTGGCGGTTGATTACAAAGAAAATTAAGAATGGAAACTGAAAAATAGCGATAGGGAGAAAACGACTTCTGTGAACATTAAATGATACCCTGGTTAGAATAGTTAGTACAATACCTGATGCACAGCAGATACTCTGTGAGTGTAACTGCTTTTTACGTAGGCATCCAGGTAGGGATTTTCCTTCATAATTTCATCTAAAACAGCAAATATGTTAACTAGTTATTAATATCTGCATTTTTCAGATGAGTTTGCAGCTCATAGAAATGCGAACAGTTCGTCCACGATCACAGAGCTAGTATACAGCAAGAGTGAAGGTTCAAAGCTAGGCTTGCATGGCAGAGCGATGCCACTTCAGCAAGAGAATGGACCGGAGATGTCTCGAAGGCCGTGCCTGCCTGCAATCATCCTGTCTTGGAAAGATCTTCCAGACAGGAGTTTGGAAATCAGGGAATCTCAGATCAGGGAGGATCTCATACACAAGGAGGAAGAGATCAAAAATACAAACCTGAAAGAAATGCAGAGAAAGGGACACAAAGTCCCCTTGTTTCTCAACAAGAAAGGTCATGAGCATCATATCTTTCTTACCTTCCTAAATGGATTTGACACCCTTTATAGAAATCATTCCCAATTTGAAAAAGCAACAAACTGTTCAAGTCCTCAGAGGGGTCGTTGATGTGGGCTCCAGACAGCAAAGGAGAAATGGCTGTTTCTGGTTCTCAAACGTACCATATTTTTTCCAGAAATACGAAACTAACGTGGGGTCCCAGGGGTCTCAGCTCTCTCGAGGGGAGAAACAACGCATTGCTATTGCTCGGGCCATGGTACGAGATCCTAAAATCTTGCTACTAGATGAAGCTACTTCTGCCTTAGACACAGAAAGTGAAAAGGTAGGTCCTGATTTTCGAAAGTCTTAGATCATTATACATGAGTCTTTTGTTGTAATGTTTGTCCTTATAAAATGGCGGTATTGTTAATTTTCCGATTCATCAACAGTAGAAATCTCCACCCCTTTGTGGCACCCAAAGACAATAGTATAGAGAGAGTGATTTAAAATAGGATTGCTTCAAATAAAAAATTTTTTTTCAGTTTAAAATAAGAACTGCTTTTAAGATTATTTAGGCTAGGTGACAATTGTTTCAAGGGCAAATAATCAGCTTTCTTGAGTAAAGTAAAATAATCCAGGCCATCTGATAGGCATTTCATATTTTAGAGTTCTGAAGTTCCATAACAGAGCATGTGGGAAGCGTAGAACACAAAATAAGAGACAGTATCTGATGTGCAGTTTGCATGAAAGGAAGTGCTATTGGGCAAAACACAATTATGAAATTTACCATTTATAATTGACTCCTTAAATATCAGGACTCTGTCTTGGAGAGAGCTAAAATGCCCTCAGTGAAGAACAGTGTCAGGAATGACCATTTAACTGCTACCGAACATTGTTTCCTCGGTTTCATTTTCGCAAACCAGACCATCAAGTATTGTAAAATTACTGCATGATCTTGTAGTTGGGTTCATTCTGGCTTCACTGAAATTTTTCAGCTTGCAGATTGCAATTTAAGTCATTGATGCATTGCGTTCAGCAAAAAGTTTATCTAATTCTCTCTCTCCTGTCAAGCCTTTGGGTTTAACCCCTGAATATAGCGATGTCACTCAGGTGGTATGAAACAGAACTCTCGCTACAGTGGTCCACGGCACAGGCATGCGTGTTTGCATCAGCTTTCCATCTTCTCTTTGCAGACGGTGCAGGTTGCCCTGGACAAAGCCAGAGAAGGTCGAACCTGCATTGTCATTGCCCACCGTTTGTCCACAATCCGGCACTCGGATATGATTGCCGTCATGTCACAGGGGATAGTGATTGAAAAGGGGACCCATGAAGAACTGATGGCCCAGAAAGGCGCCTACTACAAACTAGTCACCACAGGAGCCCCCATCAGTTGACCTGACCTGGGAACTTCATGCACAGATGGTGTACCAATGACAGAAGAGCCGTGGTTTGTTTGGTTGTTTTTTTTCCTTTAAGCAGAAATAATGATATTTTACTTTTATAGATATGGTCATTCATTGGCATCCAAGCTAATTTCTAATGACCTTCAATAATAATTTAGTTTTAAATGTCTGTATGTAGAAAATGAAAGAAACCAGGGTCGGTAGCAGTGAGAATCCAATGTCAAGCAGCTGCTCAGCCATCATCCAGTGCTTTCTCCATGCAGAAGCCAGTCCCAGTTACTATGTGGCAATTAGCAAGACGCCGTGGAGGAAATGAGACTTTGAATTCCCTAGGGGCAGAGAACCGTCCTTTGCATTTTGGAACCCTCGGTGTACACAAAGCCTGGTCTAAAATAGGCACTCGAAAAATGTTTACTGAACTGGACCAAGATCATATGGAAAGGAACAGAAGGACTGAAGACCAACTGTATTTTTTGGCTGAAGTTTTCTTGCACGTGAAAGCACATGCACTCATCTCTAAGGATGAGGATAGAGAAAAGAGGGCTTTGATGCTCTGGAGGCTCTCAGGCTGAGAGGGGCAGAAAAAGGCAAGTGTTAGCAAAGGCTTACCAGTCAGGATGCTGATTTACAGATTCAAGGTGTAGTATGTGGGTGGGGAGTCCTTACTTACTGGACTCGATTCTGCCGGTGTGGCTGAAGCGGGGGCTCTATCTCAGCCCTTGTTCTCTTCCTCACCCACCCCCGTCTACACTGGATGCTGTCCTCTGTTTCTCCAAATCCCAGCCTGAAATAAAAATATTGGATTTTACCTTGTATACGTGTTTTCTTCCCATGGCCAACAAATGAAATTCTGCCTACAAATTAAGCCTGAGCTGCTGTATTTTGAGGCATATTATTTATGTCTCTGGTCCAGTGTTTCCTGGTAAATAACCACACAGGTGGTTTAGCAGGTTAACTAGCTAGGTCAGAAGAACTGATGGTTGCCAAGGAGGGAGAGGGTGAAGGACAGTATTCTAGCTAAGTTATGATAAATGGCAGTAAGTGAGTTGCAGAATAAAGATGACTGTGAGAAGGAATTAAGTTTTGCAGTAAGCATGTCCACATCCTGTAATATTGAAAAAAGATGACCAAAATTCGTTTAAGTTTGCATTTCAAAGAGGAGGAACATAAGCTCTGTGCTGGGAGGCTGCCAGTTTCCTGGAATAGAATGTGTGGGGTGAGAGAAGTGGAAGATTAAGAGTTATTTTTTAAATAAGTTACTTGGAAGTTATTGATGAGAGGGAAAATGTTGACTGGAGAAGGCTTGAAATGACTTGGGAAAAATTGAGTTACAGCTTCAAAAATATAGAAATAAAGTTTATTTTATAACACCAGGGAGTGCCCATATCTTCATTTTATCCTGTGTGCTGTATCACAAAGATTTGGATTCTACAGTTTTACGTTCTTGTTTCTCAGGTGGTGGAGGGACTTGCTTAATCTGTTGTATCTGATTGTCTTTCTGTAATTTCTAATGTTTTCAGGATTGTTTCTGCTATGATCAAACTCTCTCCATAACCCCAGTTAATAAAAGTTTACAGAAGAAAAAAATAGAAGGATTGGAAGATAAAGTTGGGGAAATTTCCCTGAGGGTAGTACAAAAAAAGATGAAAAGTTAGAAAAAAAAATTAGAGGAATAATTCAGGAGATGCAATAATTAGCTAACGGCAGTTCCAGGAAGAAAGTTTAGAGAAAACTAAGGGGGAAAATGATTAAATAGTCCAAGAATATGTCCTGTAAATGAAGAATGTGAATTTCCAGCATGGAAGAGTTCACCAAGTGTCAAATATAGGAAATAAACAAAGATCCTACCTGGGCACACTATTAGGCCATTTTGGAAAACTGAGGGAAAGGAGAAGATAATAAAATTTTCCAAGAGACATATAAAAAAGAAGCGTAATGACATAGGACCTCTTGACAATGACACTAAAAGTCAGAAGACATAAAGATTTGCCCTCAGAATTCTGAGAGAAAAATTATCTCCATCCTGGAGTTGTATACCTAGCAAACTATTCTCAAGAGTGAGAGAAGCCTAAAGAAATCCTGTCATGTAAGTGTCTCAAAATTGCATGGAAGCAGATATCCATGAACCAGAAATGCTAGTATTTGAGAAAAAAAATAGAAGAGTTGGCCTCTAGATCCTTTTGTCTAGAAATGCCTTTTCATATAGTTACTCTAAGTCCGTTCTACATGTGCTCTTAGGAAATTATTTCAATAAAAAGATTTTGAATTTAGAGGTGCAGTCAGGCACGCAATTTTTGGCAATCATACACATTTAAAAATGTAGATCCTGTAATTTTTTAATAAATTTATTTACTTATTTATTTTATTTTTGGCTGCATTGCGTCTTCGTTGCTGCACACGGGCTTTCCCCAGTTGCGGAGAGCAGGGGCTGCTCTTTGTTGTGGCACACAGGCTTCTCATTGCGGTGGCTTCTCTCGTTGTGGAGCCTGGGCTCTGGGCATGCGGACTTCAGTATTTGTGGCTCTCAGGCTCTAGAATGCAGGCTCAGTAGTTTTGGTGCATGGGCTTAGTTGCTCTGTGGCATGTGGGATTTTCCCGCACCAGGGCTCAAACCCATGTCCCCTGCATTGGCAGGCGGATTCTTAACCACTGCACCACCAGGAAAGCCCCTGATCCTGTAATTTTCTGATGCTATATCCTGAAAGAGGAAAATTCACAGGATCATATTTATTCATGCATTAAATGTAAGTTTCCTATCCTAAGAAAATATCAGACTATTCTCATCAGGTTGTTTTAGGATCCTGCCTCATATTTCCAGCTGAGAGCTGGGTTTATTAATATCTCTCTGCAATCAGATCACATAAGGATATTAGTGGAGATAAAAAATTGCAAATTTGGTTGCTGTTTCCAAACACATTTTGAAAAAAATTTACATATGCGTGTGTGTGCCATTATAAAATGAGCATTACGTCCATTTGTATTTGCTGGAAATTTCCAGATCAGGTGAATAACCTCACCTGCCTATAAGAGATGGCAGGAGAGGGGCTTGCTAGGTGGCGCAGTGGTTGAGACTCCACCTGCCAATGCAGGGGACACGGGTTCAATCCTTGCTCCAGGAAGATCCCACATGCTGCAGAGCAACTAAGCCCGTGTGCCACAACTATTGAGCCTGTGCATTAGAGCCCGTGAGCCACAACTATTGAGCCCATGTACTGCAACTACTGAAGCCCATGCAGCTAGAGCCTGTGCTCCGCAACAAGAGAAGCCACGGCAATGAGGAGCCCACGCACCACAATGAAGAGTAGCCCCCACTCACCGCAACTAAAAGAAAGCCCGCACACAGCAAAAAAAAAAAAAGACCCAACACAGCCAATAAAGTAAATAAATAAATAAATAAATTTATAAAAAATAAAAGACAGAGATGGCAGGTGAAATTAACTTAAATGAACTTCAAAACCCAATTCCAATTTCTTTCACACTGTGTTCAATTAAACGCCCAATTAATTTGGATGGATAGACTGTAAATAAAGCCGTGCACATGATTATCATCTAATTAGCACTGGCCAGCATCATAATGTGCTCGTTAGTGAGCTGTATGGTACCCTAAGGCTCATAATGAGTAATCAGGGTATAAGTGATTGGCATGTAGCTGTCTGGATGCAACTATCAACACAATAAATCAGCACTAAGATAAAATGTGCAATAGAAAATGAAGAACATATAGCCAGGCAGTGAGTTGGCAGTTCCTTCCTTCCTATAATTCAGGTACAGCTCCTAGTCTCAGATACAAAGAGAGAAATGTGAGAACAACAGATTAGCTGGAGATAGAAAGAGAAATGTTCACTGAAGGTGACCCAGAGCTAGTGTCTATTATTATTAAGAATGATTACAGAAAAGGAAGAAAATTGTGCTATCTTATTGGTTGAGAGTATATATTTCTGATGTATCAAGTATGGAATCAAAGTAAGAGATGAGCAATGTTTTCATAAAATTCCTTAGAGGTTGAAAATTGAATTAATCATTTAAATATACCCCACAATAACATTCACAAAGCATTTCATAATTTAGAAAGCACTTTGCCTTCATAATTTTTGTGTTACTGTGAAATCATTTAGTAGGTCGCAGAGGAGGAAGGCAGCTGTAAGCTGTACTCATCGTTACATACATAAGGAGTGGAGGTTGACACCCAATCCTACACCCTTTCCCCTTGCTTTACTCTATTTCACAGGTTGGAAAGTGAAATATTTACCTTCCCAGACTCCTTTGCAGCTAGGGTGAGCCGTGTGACTGTTGCGGTCAATGAAACACAGCCACGAGTCTCTAGGGAGGCTTTCCCCTCTGGAACAAAGCCTGGGGCGAAGAAAGCCCAGTTGTCTTCCCCCTTTCTTTTTCCTTGGAGGCACAGCAGTCGTGCTGTGGCCATTTGGACAGAAGCCACACACTGTGGGTGGCAGAGCAGGAAGAAAGACAGAGCCTGATTCCTGGACATCCATTCCTGCATCTTTGTCGCAGCCTGGACTGCCTACCTGCAACCCTCCTGTTACACACAAAAAAACACCTCTCATGTGTACAAGCCACTGAAGCAGTTTGTTGTAGTTGCTGTTGTTAATAATGAGGTAACACACTCAGTAGATAACACTTAGGTTTTTATTAATAAAAAATGTTGAAACATAAGTGTAAAGACAATAAAGCAATGTGGAAGTATTGATGTGTGCACAGGTGACCTCAGAATATGACCTGTATATCAGGAGATATTCCAAAAACATTGAGGGAAGCAAGCAATTAACCCGTCTCTTTGCAAAAGTCACTGCTATGAGAAGGAGATGTCACTGTATGGATGTCCTTTGAGGCTCATTCTAGTGGTTTTCCAGGAACATTCCATGTACCCTGCTTTATTACGCTTTATGTGAAGGAGGCCTTTACTTAGAAACTTGGTGTTTTGTGATTATGCTTTCTCATCCTCTTACATATAAAATTGGTGTCAGACTGGGAATGAGCTGGATTCCATTGGCAGGATATAGCCAGAGTTGAAAAAAAAGTGATTCAAGAAGAGGATGACTATGAAACAGGGTGGGTTAGAAGAGATGGGGAATAATGTTACCAGCTAGTTTGTAGCAGGAGATAGTCTCAATCCAATCCTTCCAAGCCCACAGGCCAGGGATATCCCTGGGGTCTACCCAGAGCCTGGACCCCCTGGGGATCTCCCCCAGGGAAAGGCTTATGTGGAACTCATCCTCGCATCTCCAGCACCTAAAGGCATTTAATAAGTGTTTGTCAGGTGGGTGGGTAGTGGGGGATTAGAGAGGAAAAAAAAAAAGCAAAGACAGAAGGGGCCCAGTTTGTGCCTGAGATTTTAGAAGCTATGTGGAACTGAATCTCTAATTTTAACTTAGCGTGGTCATCCTCAAAAGTCTTGGCATCACATAATTTGATGTTAGAGTTATGTTGTATTCAAGAAGTACATTTCAACGACCATAACGAATTTAAAAAGTAGATATTACTTTATGTCTCTGGGAGATCCATAATTAGTCCACAACAACTTACTAAAATGCTATTTCAAAGTTCTAGCACTTTCCTCACATAGCAAGCTGGTTAAACGCTCTCTCCCACAAAGCAAACTTTTCTTGTCCTTCCCTTCTTCTCACTCAGCTTGTTACTATACGTATCCCATTAGTATCTCTTCCAGCAAGAAGAATTTCCTCTTTAGCATGTGAAGGAAGGGGAAATGGAGCTGGTGATTTAGTTATTATAGGATCTCTTTTGTAAGATAAGCGAGCAGGAAGTCTGTGAATATTTTTATGTGAATAATTTTGCCCTCTAACATCAGTTACATTATTTCGTGTCTCCATGCATCTCCTTTCATAGCGATACAATTCAGATACTAATTGGAAGAGGATGTTTTAAAGACTAAAAATGTATTATATAAATCTAAAATCTAAAAGTAGCAAATTACAAAATGGAGTACACTTTAGAATTTACAGCCTTGTGCATTGCATGTAAGTAAAATTTAATGTGCTCTGGCTCTTCCTCCAGTTTTATTAAATAAGATTGTCAGAGTTGCAGAATTTCAGAGCTGGAAGGAACCTCTAATTCTAAGCCCATTTTAAGTCTCTCACTTGAGAAACTGGTCAACAGAATCCACCAACACTAAGTGGACTCCCAGCGTCCCATGGTTAGACGCAGAGAGAGCTTAGAACGCAGTCTAGGGACTCCATCCAGGGTGCTTGCTGCCAAACTCCACGAAGTCTTTTGTATATCCATCTGTCTGGGACTTCGCTAGCACCGCCCCCTTGAGTTCTGATGCCTTTTGGGATCCATGTAGGGACGGGTGACACCGTCTCCTGATGGGCCAGCTTGAGCAGGGCATTAACACTCCCAACACTAAATGGGTAAGATGCACACAAAAATCTCACAAACTCAGGAACATTTACCTCCCCCTTGTTAAGTTTATGCAATCTTCAAACAGAAAGACACCAGGACCTCTACAATTTCTTTCACTCAAAAAAATTACTAAAAGGAGGAGTTTGGAATGATTCTGTAGAAAAAGAGATCTTGAGGAGCCGATGCTTTCAATGCAGAATTATTGTTTGAGGGCAAGGGTGGCGTCTAAGAAAGACAGTGATGGGTGAACGCAATGCCCAGCTTTAGAAAAGCCCTTCCATTAATGGCAGGAATGTGAGTGGAGATGACAATCTGGCCAGTACTCTTCTCAAGACGCAGACTGAACCCAGGAAGAAGTCAAGTCTTTGAACAGAAGTTGGGGTGTGATTGGCCCAACTGATATGGAAGGCAGCGGGGAGCTAGAGGAGGAAGGAAGGTCTTCATCTGTATCCGCTCTGGGTTTCTTTCCCCAGCACACAGGGGCCTGCTCCTCCTGCAGAGTGCCCTGATTGTCCAAGGATGGTGGTTTCTGCTCTCCCTTAGGCCAGCACTGGAAACTGGCCAAGGGGTGTGAGAGCGATCACTCCTCTTAGCCACCTCCAGTCTGTCCCACAAACCCCACTCAGCAGGACCACAGCTGCCACCCTTGTCCTTACCTTCCCCAGTCCTGGCAACTTCTACGGGACATAGTGTTCTTTGGGAGAAATGTCACAGGTTTTGAGTGGAAGGCAGATTCAGAAATCACGTGGCAAAATGTTGAAAGAAAAGATTCTACGAAATCTAAAAATTCAAAACCAAATAATTAATCAGCTTTATGTTAACCTTTACAACCTCAGTCTTTGAATGTCTTCCCTCTTTGAGTGCAATCACATCTGTGCTGCCAAAAGAAACGAGATGTGATTTCTTCCAAGTCATTACTGTGACCTCCATCAAAGAACAGCAAAGACAGTAATTAGTACTCCGCACCAAAAGAGCCTCAAATTTGACAGAAATTGCCTTTGTCGTCTGCAGAGCTAAAAGGAAGCGTTTCTAATTCTTAGAATTTTCTCCTGAGTTGCTGTCATTTGGCAGAAGTTTCTGGAGTATTGCTTCTTATAGACCTTTCTTGCTGTTAACATCTTTTCTTCAAGAAAAACAAAACGCAGACTTAAAAAAATAAACAAGTACCACCACTTTCCCTTCGGTGTGGAATCCCCATCAGAAAGCATTAAAGGTAAGGGGAAGGATAAATTAGGAATACCACCTAAGTTTCTCGGCAACGTTGAGGTCCACTTTTCCAGAAAACTGTTTGCAATTTCCAGAGAGGCTAGGACAGTCAGTCAACAAGGGCCAAATCCTCAGGCGCAACTAGACACCAGTGATCCTTTCTGAACAGTTTTTGAATAACTTCAGAAGTACTGAGATCCAGCATATGGGTATGATAGACCCAGACAAGCAGGAAAACGTGGTCAAAAAGTCATCCAGCCATAGGAATATTGGATGAAGCTCCACTCAGTTCTGTGACCTTTCAAGGGCTTCTGGGGCACAGTGCAGGGAGGGGCACTCAGACTCCCTGATTTGAGGTGACGGAGCTAAGAGTCCTGGGAGACCAAGGCAGTTCAAGTTCACAGGACCCAGTAAGACAGAAGAGAGACTCCCAGATCTGCAGAGCTTTTCCTCGAAAACGCAGCAGAGTTTATTGTTAACTTTCATGGTCACGCTAATCCTTTGAGCCCCAGAAATGTTCTGTGTCAGTTACCACACACATTAAAATTTCCTTTTAAATGTGTAAAGATCACAATGGGATTTACTTATCATCACGCAGGTTTTGTACCTTATTGACAGTAACTATTATTATTATTATTTTCCATCTGGAAAGTAGCATCCATGGGCTAATCAAAAGATCTCCGGGCTGGAATAAACATATCTTGTCCACGTTCCGCCAACAAACCACTGATACCTAAAGCAGTTAATATCAATTCATGTTGTCTCACAGGTGATGTACAGGTGGCAATATAAAAAAAAAATTATTTTTTCAGGGAAAAGCAATGTGGAACTTGATCTGTGTTATCCAATTCAGTAGCCACAGACACACATGACTATTTAACTTTAAATTAATTAAAAGTAAATAAAATTTCAAAATGCAATTCCTCAGTTGCGTTAGCTGTGTTTCAAGAGCTTAATAGCTCTATGTGGCTAGTGGCTGCCATGCAGATACAGAACATTTCCATCATTGTAGAAGGTTCGATTGAAGTGCCGGAATATATAGTCTTCATGTCCTTAAGAAATGAGTCACATTTTAAAAACCAAGTCTTTTGACTTTTTCTTATACCAAGTTTTTTTGTATGTGTATGTACCAATTTGATCTGGAATATATTTACAGGGTGTGAATAAATATAAAGTACTTAGAGATATAACTTTGAGTTTCAAGGGCATCCTATAATAATTTTTAAAATCACCCTTCTGTTATACTGAAATAGGCACAGAGAAGGCATCAACTTAACCTGCTAAGGCCAATGTCCACTCAATAGGTTGTCAAAGGGGAGGGATTCAATACTCTGCTTGATAGCTAGTTTCAGGAATAATAAATTAATTTGCTTCTGAATATGTAGATATGTAGGAATTTTGAATATATGGTTATAGTTACAATAAGGTGAATGAGCTCGATTCCACTTACTTTTGGCAAATAAATTGGAAGTGGAAGAGCCTTTTCCATCATTATTAAAGGCAGGCATTTTCTCCAAGGCCGTGAGGAGCTCTTTCTCTTGCTGCCTAAGCATTTCAAGTGCAAAGGCGATTTGCCGCCACGTGGAGCCCCCCAGGAGATTCCACTAGAGGAAGAAGGGAAATCTCATCACACGGCGACTTCAGGACGTTATGGCAGATAGGGGTTGGGTCATTGGGGGTTAATTACAGAAGATGAGCCCACCCCTTACCCAGCTCCCCCTCCGAGGATCACACCTCACCCCACAGACAGGACTCTCTGCGGGGTGGCTGAAGAGGGCTTCTGTCTGGGAACCAAGAAGGGGCTTATGGTGGAGTCCAGCACTGCAGCAGAATCCCCCTGCAATGAACACCCCGTCTCCTCAGGCCCTGGGGAGAGCAGGCTGATGTTGCATTGGGATGGATGATTCTTCAAAGCAAACAAACATTGCTAATTTCAAAGGAGACTTTGACAAAGGGCTGTTAGACAGGAGTGCAGGTGCAGGGGTGTGTGTCAGGAGACACACGCTTCACAAAAGAACAAAGGATTAACCTTCTGGGGGTGGAGGGGAGCTTGAACCAAGGAACAAGGGTCACACCTTCAGCAGCATCCTCTCTTTCACCCAAGTGTCCCATGGGCAGGAAACAAATTTCATTCTTAAGATCATCTTTCTTCATCTCAGCTTCTTGCTTAGGAATCACTCAACCATGGAAATCAAGTTCAGTTAGCTTTTTTATAAAAAGCTATTAAGTGTGTTTTGTAAAAGCAACAGCTTATACTCTATAAATACACTTAGATAGGGACCAATTGTTTGATCTTGAGAGGTTCTGTTAGCCTCAGCTAATACTTTGTCAAATAGCAGTTTTCCTACACATTTATGGATTATTTGATATGTCATCATCTGAAATAATTCATGCACTGGTATTCTTGAAAAGAGTTACATAAAGCATTGTGGTGGGTCACAGGTCAATACAATATGTAGCAAAATCTGACTCAGAATGTACTTGACTGAAATGATGTAATTATCAACGTAAAGTCCAGAATTACTAACTCCAGTGAGGGGAAAAAACTTTACTGAAAAAATTTTTAGTATATTAATATTCCATCAATAATAATTTTCTAAAATAAAGCTGTGGATTTTTTTCATCACAGTTCAGTATACACAGAACCCAGCTGATAGACATACATATTTCATAGTTTTCCCTGGGTTAGGGTATGACCTTGAGGAAGGCACTTGATTTCGCTGGTTTTGAAAAATTAGCTCCTGAAAAGAAAGTATAAGAATGTCATAATGAAGAGATAAACCTTTTTTTTTGAGGGGGGGTAAATTATGTTCTACAGCGAGCATCTTCAGCAGAATTTATTAAAATATTGGAAAGCACTACCATAAAACAGCGACCAGGAGTTAAGCAGAGATTCAAGTCCAGACATTAACCTGGCCTGTTTCCTTTCCTGTGGATGTGTAACCATAACTAGAGCTTCTGCTGGCCCCATCAAGACCCTGCCTGCATGGTGTAAGTCAAACAGGATATGGTATTTTAATGTCATTTCTGGAAAAATAGCTGATTTACATGGCAAGCATCATAGAACCTATGTAAAAGCATTCATTCTTACAGATTTTCACCTCTTGAAGAAACAAAACATAGTGTCATGGAAATACATGTCAGAAGACTGGATTCTAATTCCTGTTCTGATGGTGGTGTGATAACAGTTTTTTTCACCTGAACAAACTTCCATTTCCTTATCTGAGCACTGAGGGGATCAGATCTGACTGCCATTAAAATGCCCGCAGGAGCCAGAAGCCGCCTGACTTACAGATGATAAAGTTATCTGTTACCGGGGCCCTGCAGGGTGCGGAAAACTGTGACAGCGAGTGGAGTGTGTGTCTCCTACAGGGGAGGGTTAGCAACATTGGATTGTCTCCAGGTGGGAATGCAGGCCCTGTGTTACCATATAGTCAGATTTTTCAGGAAAACACAGAAATTCAGATGTTTGTGTCAAATATCCTGCTTTTTAAATGTTGGCAACTAATCTAAAATAGGAAAACATAAAGATAAACACGCCAAAGGCCAAACTAAACGTGTACGTGAGTGAGCGGATTGGGTCCTGTGGCTGCCATTTGGTCACCTCCAAATGGAAGGCTCCAGCCTCTCCCTGCCCTGTGGTCCTGCAGGAGGATGGAGGAGGTCAGCCCGGGCCACACAGCATCAACCCTCCGCACAATGCTAATCGACCCTCTTTTCACCTGGTTTCATTAACATGTGAATACAGTAGGGAATCAGGGCAACCACCACCAGTGGGATGGACACACTTTTACAGAAAGACAGCACATAAAACAAATACTCTGCGTGAGTCGGGATCTTGATGAAACGGTAGAGCTGCAGCGTCGTCAGCGAGGCCAGGGCGCAGAGCAGCCGGAAGCTCAGCCGGTAGCCGTTTTGCCCTTGGCAGCTCCTAAGGAACATCTCCGAGTTGATCGCAAAGCCCAAGCCAAAGAGGACCCCGAGGTTTCTCACGAGTCCAGCAAAAGGCGTGGTGTCAATGTGGATCCAGTCAGGGTTGGCACACCACTTCTTGGCTATGGGCACGGACCACAGCAGATCAATGTCAAGCAGTCTGAGAAGCAGGTAAAAGCCAAGTGCAAACAGGAAGAGGAAGAGGTTGGTCTTCAGGTACGTGCTCAGGCTAGCTGTTTGGATGCCTGGAGTGTGTTCAAAGGCCTCTGCCACGAGCATGCCTGGGAATTGGAAAGAGACACTGAAGATAAAACTACGTGCCTTTGAGTCCCTCGGCCTCGCTGCATTAAAAAAACATAGCCATAGTTTTCAATGATAAAGGGCTGTAGAAACCTAGGTTCTATCCATTTTCCAAAGCCTTTATAAAGGCAGTAACTAAAACCACACTTGCCCCACAGTCTTTTCGCCATCCACGTTAGCGCAGGGGGATCTTTCAGGAGTCCAGGGCACTGAGTGACAACCCACTTTACAAGCAGAGCACTGATCTAGGCGCTTGCAATTAATATTTCTAATTGCCATAGCCAATTCACAGAGAGAGCCTTTGAAAGGTACGTGAGTCTGAGCAGCGGAAACTCCATCAGGGTGAACGCTGCAACAGAAATCCAAAGCAGCTGCTGAATGAGATCCGCAGTCAGGTAATGATCACAGCAGGTGTTTCAGAGAGAGTGGCACGATATGCAGGTTGGAAGGCTGTTATTAAGTCCCCAAGCCAAGACACAGGCACGCTGTCCTGAGTGGTGGTTTGGGAGTTGGACTCAGCTCCAGCCACCCTTCAGAGAAGCCCATCTCACTAAGAGGTTATGCGTTTCTTCTATTGAGTGAGAAGGTGCCACTGTGTCCATGGAGGATTTGAGAGGATCTGAGGGCCGTGTGGAAGCACTTGGGCTCCCAGGGTAGCACTGAATATCAGTGGCTGATAGAATTACCCGAGATCGGGGAACTGATTAGCAGGGAGACTCTGACAACATAAAATAAATGACACAAAAGCTTTCAATGACACAGCTAAGGTAAGTGATCATATTTACCACCAATTACTCCAAGAATAACTTGATGAGGGAAATGTGTTGCTATGAACACTCTGGAGATGCAGACGCTGATTTGAATCAACCAGAAAAGACTCCAAAGAAATGACCAGGTCAGTCTACGACGGAAGAACAGATACAAGCATAAACAGCAAAGAGATTGTGTCACTCATAAAAATGGGGGGAGGGTGACACCGGATGATCTTTCTCAGAGGACTCTTCTCGCTGTGATACAATATCACGATTCTAGAGGTTTTGTTCAAAAAAATTTTTTTTGCACTCCATAGGATTAGAAAACTTTTAACGGATGTTTCTACATTTATCAATGCATTAAGCTTAACCAGTGCTACATCCTGAGATTTTTAAATCTAAAAGGAAGCCAACATGGCATCCTGATAATTATTTGAATGACGTATGGGAAATTCAAGTTTGGGGGAATTATTAATCCACGACGATCAAGAGTGAATTGTATGTATTTTTACTCCCTGTCATATGTGCCTCCTCTTTCCTCTCTCAACCTCTCTTTGTGTGAAGAAAACTCACTGGAGGGGCAGCTGCCACTCTGATGAAAAGCACACGAGCACTCCATCAAGGGCAAGTTTTCACTGCGTTTAATTGCGCAGACTCTCAAGAGTCCTGGCTCCTTGTTTTCTGACGCAGAAAATAAGTGACAGAAAAGTGACCTACGGGGTTTACGTGTTGGATGAGAAGCAGCAGTGTGCAGAAAACTTACAAAAATATTTACATCCAAGCAATGTGCATCGTTTTAATAAAAAAAAGAATTAGCAGTAATGAGTTCTAGGGATCCTTGAGGGCTCTGAATGATTTGTTCCTGATAACAGGACCGAATTTTGGTTGTTGAAAAGTTAAAGAGTAGAGAGAAACAAGAGTTCCAAAGAGAAAGTAAGCAGGGGTTATCGGTATGCAAGAAGAATCAATAAGGATGTGGTAACAGTCAGGTAAGGTGTGGGCACTCAATACACTTTGATGGATGAAGGAAATGTTCCAGTTATAAGAATCAAAGAAAAGTCAAGGGAATGTCTTTTAGAAGGAACAGATAATTTTCCAGGTTTGGGAACTGGAGGAGAAAGTGAACTACAGAGAAAAGGTGAGGCTTAGCTAGGTTCCTACTTTGAAAAATTGCCTATGGATAGAAAATTCTAATTTCTTTAAGTTACAACAGCTTTCTGCTGTTGTTGTTTTGGGTTGGATAATGGACACCTTAAGGCATACAGGTCACAGTCTCACTAGGATAAACTTTAATGATGCCCAAATTCCTTCAGTTGTTTTGCATATTACCCAATATTACTCTAAAAAGTGGAATATGAGATGGATCTTGGAAATTTTTTATTATAAAGAACTTTTATATAATGGTGTATGTTATAGTATTTTTTATGCAATTAACTGACAAATCTTGCCTCGGGTAGCCTAATAATTTATGATTAATGCGGTACTCAGAATTGTTGTAATGGTAGCTAAAGTATATCAGGAAAGACAAGAAGGAAAAAGTCTAATTCTACAAAAATTTTGAATAATCTTAAAGGTCTAGGCCTTTTTGAATGTTATAAGTCTACTAACATTCAATCTACTAACATTCAAATTTAAGTTTGCCTCTAGAATGTTTTTAGTTAAAAAGCTTGCATAGTCTTTAAAGTTAGAATATATTTTATTGGTGTTAAAATCATTGGGTATTCAAAGAAGAAAGCATAATTATATGAAAGTAACTGATGCATTCAAGGGCAATGATGCTTCTCAAAATTTCTAGTTAATCTTAAAGCGAAGGAATGTGCATGCATAAATATTTCCTTATATAATTTTAGATGACTTATTTATGAGCTACCAAAGCGATTATTGTACTGTGGAAACCCAAAGGCACATTTAGAAAGTCATTAATCAATTAAACATTTCCAACCCTATAATGTGGTAATCGCTGTGAACTAATGAGGGTATTATCTTAAAGCAAAATATTAATTTTCTATTCATTTTGCTATTTTGGCTATGATAGAATTGAATAAGCACATTTCAACGGCTAAAAATACACTAAACTGAATTTTTAAAAAGACTTTCTGTCTTTAAAACTGTCATGTTCTAGGGCTACAGAGACTGGAGCCAAGCTGACCTGTGCAGAGTGGTGAGTGACTTATCCATCCGATGGATGGTGTGGCCGAGGGCAGCTGTCACCATGACATACCAGACACATGATGAGCCCATTGCATGGCCAGATGGACTTCCTGCAACAAGAAAGTGGCACTCCATTTGAAAGGTGGTTAACAGAGTATCACTATCAGAAATGGACAAAAGAATGCACATTAGCCATGAAAATTACGAATAACTCAAAAAAAAAGGCACAGGGTACAGGCTACGTGTAATGTTTAGAAATAGGTAGAAACAAAGAAAATTGAGTCAAATTGAGCCTCAAAATACTGTTTCAAAAAAATTTCCCCAGGTTATTCAAGTTCATCAAAGTCCAGAAATCAAAATGTTCAAGGCTAACTAAGAACTCAGGCCCTTGCATCACAAAATCTGCCACATCCTTAGTCATTCTTCATATCTAATTGTTTTTAATTGATGAGGAAACTGAACTACTTGGATTGGATCTTGAATCAGCTTGTTATCCTTAGGCTGAAAAGCAAAACATCTAAAGGCTATCATTGCTGTGTCTGATTTACCAACTGATGGCTGTGTACCAGCAGCTGCCCCCATGCCTATCTTGCGGCTGACGGCTGCAGGAGGAGTCTTTGTCGTCAAACGGATGAGAGAAGCTATAAAGGGGCATCAATCCTGGCCGAAGAAATCAGCAGACAGGTAGCCTTTCTATTCCCAGAATGTCTTTCCCATGTTACTTGATCTTTTTAAAAAAATCACTTTACTTTGATGCTCTGCCTGAGTTTTTACCAAGTGGAAATTCATTCAGGTTAAACACCAGTCTCTTTTTGAAAAACACTAAGTTAAATAAAGACAAATCTATTTCTTACAGATCTGTTTCTTTCAAGTCTATTTCTTAAACAGGAATTTTCAGAGCCTTTTATATGTTTCATGAGTTATAAATCTTCAAGGAGTGAATGTAAAATGTAATATTTCTTTTCTTTTTCAGAAAATGTCTGTAAGACAGAACACATGCTGGGAAGTTCTGGGGTAAACCAAAGTAGCATTTCAATTGTCTCAAAGGCTATCCATTTATCTATCTATCCATCCGTCCATCCATCCATCCATCCCACACTGCTTTCACGAAGATAAAGTACACACCATCCCTGACATGATGGAATGCACAGTCTATTGGAGGAGTCAAATATTAAAGAATTAATTATAGTATAGTTTGATAAGTGCTATAACAGATGGATGTCTACTTTTAAGAGAGCAAAAAATATATTCAGAAAACTTATTAGGAACTTACACATTCACTATATTCAGGGTTAGTCTCAGGATGTCAAATGCCAAGAATTTTAGGCTATGTAACAAATCATGGTGAGGTATAATATAACACAGTCTTACAAATTAAAACATGTAGTTTACTATATATATATACAGAAAGAGAGTAAATAATGAAAATTGAGCCGCAAAATAATATTTCAAAAGAATTTCCCTAGGTTATTCAAGTTCATCAAAGTCCAGATAAAACCTTTTTTTATAATCTTAAACTCAATTCCCATAGTAAAGATTTTGGACTCATACAGAATCTTACTTATAATAAAAAAGAAAGTGGACCAAGAAGTCTGCTTATATGCTGTATATACAAGAGAAAAAAGAAATTTGAAAGACTTCTAAGATTGGAGAGAATCCCTATAGGCAATAGTAATACCAAGAAGTCCTTACCTTTCTTACAGAAACTGTGTCTATTGTCTCCTCAGTCATGTGATTCTCAGATGCTCTATAATAACTTTGAAAGTTGCACAGCAGCAGATAAATCAACGTTTCTAGGATTTTCATATAGTTTTGGGGGGAATTCGTTCTAGCTAATTGTTTTTTGTTTGTTTCAGTATCAAACCAGGACATTCTTCTAAAAAACGCCAACTCTAAAATCATTTGGGGAATATTCTTTTAACTTACCCTTTTACAAATAAAAAATGAAATTTTCTTATTCATAAAACTTTTGTCCTTTTCATTAGCAATTTTTGTTTATGAACGTTTAGCATCCTCACCCATGACAGTTTCTTTAATACCCTGTATGATATTGTACAGTTATTAGATGATAACCAGGCACGATGGCTCTCTACTGGAACACCTTTAGTAACCCGATTGCTTACCTGGACCTGTTTCACATGTAGTGGGGAACTGTTCAAGGCATGGACTTGAGTGATTTGGGTAAATCCGAGTTTCTTGGACCCACCAGTAAGGCCGATGACCAAATAATATCCTGTATTTAAAGAAATATAAATATGCATATATATTTAAATATACAACTATTACTTAATTGGAGACTAGCTATTCTTTCCTATAAAAGTGACCCAAGCAGAGCATTGATGGGGAAAGCTCATGATTAAGAGACTTTGAAAGAACTTGTGTTCTAGGTTGTCTCTCATTGCAGAGGAGGACAGTCATTTGGGGTCTGGGCATCCTGTTTCCAATAAAAGCAGGAACTCTTTTTCCTTGCAGGGGATGTCCTTGGGTGCTTTGGATACTTAGACTGGAAATATCAAAGTGGTCCCTGGAATTATCAATCTGTTCATTATGCTCGTATAACTCACTTCTTGGTTAATCATATCATATATGTTACAGGCTTTTGGAATTTACTTCTAAGTCAGATAAAGTATACATTTCTATGCTTTCTTGTAAGTTCTATTTAGGAACAGGTGTTTCAAGTTAACTGGTATGTTCGAAAGATTTGCCAAGCAAAACTATACACATATGAAATGTGATCATTAAGCCAAAGCTCCAAATTTAAGAATAAGCTTTAGGAAAAATGAAACAAAACACAAGGCTTACCATTTAAAAATAAGATTGAACCACTCCCCAATGACTGCTACCCATATCATCTTGGTTCCAACTGTCTGATTAAGTTGAAACCAAAGCGGAAAATAAATAGAAAAGATATTCCGGGGATCTCCAACATTGGACATAAAATTTAGAAAATTGTAGTAAGCTCGGTAGTCCTTCTGCAAATGCTGAATAACGAGCACACCATTCCTATGAAGGAAATCCATCTTGAAAGAGAGGCAATTCTAAACATAGAGCAAGTGCAGCTGAAGTGCTCTGAGTCCCTCCGGTTTTATGCAGTACCCTCATGGCGTGTCCAGTCATTACTGCGACATGTGATGCTGACCATCTGTGGAGAGGGCATGTCTGCCCTCCTCTGCTGAAAAGCTCATCTGGTTATGATTTTAATTGCTGCCAAAGAGATGAAGTACATGCTGATCAAGTAGAGGAGAAATTTGGGTGGAGACACAATGCATTTCTTATGCAATCTCCCTTTTGTGTGAACAGTTGGATGATGTTTGCTTGAAATTTTTTGCACAGTTCATTTCCTCCAAGGGCAGAGACATTAGCAATTTCTATGCTTGGCCAGAAGACTATGCAAATAATTACTGCATGTCAAATAGCCCTTAAAGCCATGCATTTGAATTTAAAATAGACTGTGGCTCTTTGACTATTTTATTGTGGCTTTCAGGAAAACGGATGAGTAAATATCTGGGCATGAAAAATTTATATGATATGACAGACTGTTTTCTGATTGCAGACTTTTAAATAAAAATATTTTGATATTTCTTTATTAGCAAAGAGAAAATATGATAGATATGGAACAGAGAAGGAAATACATGGGATATGTGAAATCTGGAAGGACATGTGTTGCTTTTTGACCATGAGGCCAGAAAGCAGAGACGGAGATCACTGGGGTGATAGATCTACCAGCTAGTAGGACTGTCAGGAACGAGGCATATTTTTATTGACTAGAGAATACAATTGAGAGCAGGGAGAGTTGCTCATGTGACAGATTTCAAAGGGCTATTGACCAACCAGGAAAATGGTTTGCTGAAAACAGAGTGTGCAGGACCAGTACGTGGGAAGCACCAGAACAAACATGTAGATTGGGAATAAGCAGAAGGACAGCTCAACAGGAACTATGGATCCAAGTCAGAAATGAGATGCTGCATTTCAGAGAGCAAGGTTTTGTCTACGCGGATTCCTGTGAAAGCAATTAAGCCCCAGCAGGTGGCAGAGGTTGGAGGTAGGTAAGCTTACATATTTTTTTTTTACCACTCAGATGGTTGTCTTTGCTAATCACAGCCACTTAGGCGTCTTCTTCACAGGCTGTAAGTACCACTCTGAGCGTCGCCTGGAGTCCTGCCCCGTCATGAATGGCGCCTTGTTGTGGCGATCCAGTGTCCACAGGCATCTCCCCAGGCACTGTTGCTTCTCCTGGAGGAACTGTTTTGATTGACCATTAAAATCTTTTGGCGTGCTTTTAAAAAAAATATCATGCCTTGGTCCAGACAGATTAAATTTCTGGTGATGGGACCGAGGCACTGGCATTTTAAAAAATACTTTCCAAGTGATTGCAACGTGCATTCAGGATTGAGAGTCATTGTGATAAAGCAATTCATACATAACCTGTTCTATCGACCTCAAGCCCCTCCTGCCAAAAGTCAACCTGAAAGACGCTTTGATAACATTTAATGTCACCTATGGGGTATAACGGGATTTCCCGTTAAATGCGATTTTTGCACAAAGTGATTTATCTTGTTGTCAAGACTTCAGAGCATCTATGTCTAGAATGAAAGGAAACTAATCTCCAGAAGAGCTGAAGCAATGGTGGCCATCGAAATGCACTCCTCATAAAACAGGGAGTAGTGATGGCACCTTTGTCCACAGAGTTTTCTGTGCTGCTCACCTGGAAGGAGTTTAAAATACAGCCTGGTTTCTATGGATGAGAACTTGGGTCTGGCAGTCACTAAGTGGGATTGCAAACGGCACCAGGTCATTTTTCAGAAAGTGACTGCAAATGGCCTCCAGGAAATGAATACTAATCTCTATCCACAGTGAGAGGCTTCCCAGTCTCCTTTACCATTCTTGTTGTGGTGGGAGGAGAAGCAGGCAGTAGTCCGCCAGCACTGGCTCTCTGCAGGTTTTGCTCTCTCCTCAGGCAGGCCATGCATTTCACTCAGCCCTGTTCTCCCACTAACATGCTCATCTGAGCCCAGTGATGCATGTGCTGGGATAAAACTAATTGTGCTGAAAACTCAGCTGTGTGCTTGCATTTACGCTCTGCCAATTATTTACTTTAAAAATACCCCGTCTTATTATCCAATTTTAACTTCACAGAGGTCATTTTAGGGGTGAGGAAATGAACAAGTAACCTGCCTCAGGTCGTTCCTTCAGTGCAGAGCCCTGTTTGGAGACGTGATATTGTTTCCAGAGCTATGTTTCTTCTTCATTTAAGCCTTGTGTGGGTTGCTCAAGGCAAACACTGGTGAGATTTTTAAACAGCTGCAAAATGAATAAAAGCCGATGCTGTAACCAGCTTGTTTCAAACGTTTTCAACAACCCAGACTTCCAGCTTACCTGTATCACGATTGGGTCACACCGAAGCACATCTGGCCAGCTGCCTGATCACTGAGAGAACTTCACAGAAACAGTCACCACTTTGGATTGCTGGGTGGCCTATCCCATCATTTGACATCAGGGACAGAAGGGTTGTGGGGATTCAGTGGCTACTGTTAACTTCCCAGTCGCTGACATCTTCCCTGGAAGAAATATCATGTGGCACGAAGGTGGGTACCTCAGAGCTTGCAGGTGGCTCTGATTCTCATCCTCTACTGATGGCCCTGGGACCCAGCAACATTTGTTCTCTGGGAATAGTCATGTATGGAAATAAATTAAAGCCACCCAAATGAGAGCAAACAGAGGTTGTTTATTCTGCTTGCTAGAACAAGCGTCAGCCACCAACTCATGCATCTGACAACAACTCAACAATGGGCAGGGGAGTGGAAATGCTTTCTAGTGAAAAGAAGGGAGGCCTCAGGTGTGCTCTGTTACAAGGTCGGTGGCAGGGGCCCGCTGGAGAGGCGTTAACTAGAAACAGAGCATCTTAGGTGACTGGTTTGGGGAACATATTTGGACCTCTCTGGTTGGACCTGAGTTGGAGGAAGGAGCAAAAAATAGGGAAGCTGTCGGTCATCGACCAAGTGCTGACCATTCTGGGTACTTTGCATCAGAGGTTGTGGATCAGAGTTCTATCCTCATATTTGGTCCGGCCACTGTCCATTTGTATACTCAATCTTTCATAAGACAAATTGAGTAAGTATATGTCAGAAGTAGTCCCCACCAAGAAATAAGGGACTCTCATGGCTATTCTGTGATTCTATAATTCTTATTATTCATTGAGTTAAAATGAGGACACACTTGCTTGCCAAGGATGAATTAATTTATGCAGGTATACCATTACTCTGTGATGCATTAGCCTTGACCAATCAGAGTCTGTGCTCCTGGCTTTTTTTTTTTTTTTTTTGCATATTCAGGTTCTATAATTTTCATAATCTCTTTAATAAAGCATGAGGAAGGACATTGCTTTATTCCTTTTCCTAAGAAGTGTTTGAACTACATATTTCATGGTATGCATTTTCTTCAGAAACATCCTTAAATCAAGGTGTGAATGGTATCAAATACATTTTGTCTTATAATTAAAAATTCAACTTCTTGCTCATTCAGTCCTTCGGACGGTGGCCTGTGAGGAAGGAGGCTGCACATTAGCTTTTTGTCTTAGGTGGATAGTTTAGAAAGACCGTCTCCTGAGGACTCTCTGGTCCTGTAGACCGTGGATCGATTAACCAAGGCAAAGCACCTTGATTTCTTCTGCCTTGTAACAGGATCTGTAAAATCTGTGTCTTCCCCCCGTCTATTATTTTTCATCTCTTCATGTCTTAGCTTGTATGTACTTTCTCAGAGTTGCCTTCTCTGATCAGCTTCCTCGCTGTTCCTGTAACGGTGCTTTCTCTCCGACACTCTTTTCCTTTAGGGACTGTATTACTCTGCCAGGGCTAATATATGCAGTACCAGACTGGGCGGTTTGGGTAACAGAAATCGGAGTCTACAAGTCCGTGATCAAGGTATCGGCAGGGCTGAATTCTTCAGAGGCCTCTGTGCTTGGCTTGCAGGTGGCATCTTCTCCTTGCGTCCTCACACAGTCTTCCTCTGTACAGATGTGTCCTAATCTCTTTTTATAAGGACTCCAGTTATACTGCATGAAGGCCCACCCCCAATGACTTCATTTTAACTTAACTACCTTTTCAAAGACCCTAACTCCAAAGAGTCACATTCCGTAGTACTGTGGGTTAGGACTTCAACGTATGGATTTGGGAGGATGCAGTTCAATCCATACCAGGAATTTAATGACAATTGGTAACTGTATATTTGTCCTATGTGTTTAATCGCGCTCTCCTGCACCACAGTACAAGCTTCTTAAAATAAGGGATCACGTTTGCTGTGTGTATGGGCCACCAGTATAGTCTCCAGCACGAGCCCATGCTGGGGCTGATTCCCCGTGATGCTGGAGAATCTTGCACGGGCCCCTGCCATGGCAGGTTATTGCTGGGTGCTGCTGCGAGTTGTAATAATACTAATTTTATATTCTTTTTCTTAAAGAGAGGACCCAATATAGAGGAGTTTTAGATCCCACAAGACCTGGAACTAACCCTAGCTCATTATAGTTATTTAGTAAATGTTTCTTGAATGAATGGATTATTGAACAAAACTGGATGTGACTGCTAACTTACAGAGGCGGTTAATCTAAACTTGAATGCATTTTTCCGCAGAGACTATGTTATAAAGTGGCCAGATTAAGAAAGCGTTTTTAAGGTAGAGAAAATTACGTATCGTGTTTACCTAAGAAAAGAGTAATATTTGTATGCATCTGCTTGTGTTTAAAGATAATAGAAGAATAAACAATTTAAATGTTTTAAGGTTATCTACAAAGGAAAGGAGGGAGGAGAGCGCAGGGAATGGGGAAAACTAGACTTCATTAAATACACTTATTTTCTAGATTTGAATTTGAAGCCATGTAAATAGTTGACATAATCATAAAATTAATCAAATTTTAAAAGCAATTTCTACAAAAATTTTAACGTGGAACAAATGATGAAAAGGAAAACAATGCTTACTTGACCCATCACACCTGTAAACTATTCGCTTCCAGCTCTACAGCACTTATATACGTTTATGATTTTGTTCCTGCAGGAGATCTCTTTTTAAGCATTTCCTCAGTCCTCCTCAGTTTGCCATCTGCCACCAGTTGCTCGGGGTGGAGATACTCCCCAGAACTTCGCCTATGTGGGTCACAGCAGGAGGGAGACGCAGGAGGTTGGTTCCTTTTGGTACTAATAATCTTCGAGTGGATATTTTCCCACCAATAACAGAGCCTGCCTGATAAGCTGGGTCATTTCAAAGTCAAGGCTGGTAGAGTTCAAGGTTTCTCCCAAATCAATTCATTAAACGATGGAGTAAAGCCATTTCTAAGCTGTGTAGATCAAGATCCAAAAGTAGTTTCTTCTTCCTCCTTTTGAGGTTGTTTTTCTAAAAATGTCACCTGTGGACCACCTGCAGGCAGATTACCAGGCCCACTCCACATCACAGCATCAGAATCTTTCGGAACATGGTCCAGATATGCACATTTTGGTAAGTTTCCTACATGGTTGCTTTGCACACAAATTTTACAAGCTCCATCTCAATTCATCTCTCCCTTGATACAAGGTGTCATACTCTTCCTGTTCATCCTGTGTGTAGTTGACCCTTCTTTATAGTACTTTCTCACTTTTATCCTAAGGCATTTTCTCTCAGTTACCTTATTTGGGGTCTGTACTATCCCACTCTTCCCCACGGATGTAGGCTCAGTGGGTTCTGGCATCCATCCTTTTAGAATCTCCTTTCCTTTCTTTTTTTAACTAAGGACCATGGTAAACACTCCAAGAATCTTAGCTATGATTAACATTAGTTATTCGTATTTTGCCAAATAATTCGTATCAATGGAGTTGACTTCCAATTGTGAGATTCTTGATCAGAGTAGAGTAGAAGTAGGGCAAAATGATAAAATTTCAGTCTTCCACACAATTCTTCTGTTGCTTCTCCTTTGCACTGTGCCATGGGTCGCAAACGTCAGTCTTCCCCTATAGCCTGAGAACAAAGACAACGCGAAGGAAGCAGAGCCAAATCCGCACTCTTCACCGTTGCATCTTGGAATCAAGCCCAGGGTCCCCCACAGAGTGAGGGCCTTCAGAAAATCATACAGCCAACCACCATCCCCTTTAGGGCCAATACCTTCTCTTCCTGCTGTGGTAGAACTCCGCATTTCACATGTTCTGGTCACGTTTTGCACGATGACTAGAACTCTGCTGTGCCAATAACAGCAAGTCTGAACAGAAGAAATCTTTAAGAGTGTGTGGTTTGGGGTCTAATATTAGCCAAATCTGATCACTAGGCTAGGAGTCCATAACCTGAATGTGATTTATTTACAGGTTGTTGAACTTCTTGAAATAGTATGCAGAATATTAGTGCATGTGCACATATCTTCGAAGAAGGCTATAGCTTTCACAAGATTCTCAGTGGCATCCCTGACTCAAGAGACGTGAAGTAGAGCATAAGGTTCACGGGAATCCCATCCACTCACTGCCCAGGGTACCCTCAGTCTCTTCAGAGTTATCTGCAGTCTCCTCAACACAATTTTTTTGTCTTGATGACCTTTTTCCTCTTAATGACTAAGTTAAAAAAAATCTTTTGCTTGGGGCAGAGATAAATTAGGAGCTTGGGATTAACATGTACACACAACTATACATAAAATAAGTCAACAACAAGGACCTATTGTATAGCACAGGGAGCTCTATTCAATAGCTTGTAATAACCTATGATGGAAAAGAATCTGAAAAAGAATATATCACTTTGCTGTACTCTTGAAACTAACACAACATTGTAAATTAACTATACTTCAATTAAAAAAAATCTTTTAACTCTATAGCCAGACTCAAAACCCTGTACTGTTGCCCTATTTTTAGTTAATCCCAGTAGTTGAATGATTCCAGTTCTTCCCAGAACTTTCTTATTTTGATGCATTTAGATTTTCCCAAGGTTTTGATTTGCAGAAAATCCTGCCTGTTTTACTTAGATTGCAACCTGTAGGGCAGAGGCTAGGATTTCTTCAATATGCTTTGCCACGCCAAGTATTACATAACCACAATATGTATTCTTATAACATGAACCATTCATCTATGAGTTATAGCACTCATTACAATTCAACATCATTCAGAGATATTTGACTTAAGCTTGTGTCACTGGTGCAGCAGCAATAAACAAAAATTTATTTTGGAGGCATCGACCTTTAATATCTCTGTGCATGGTCATTATGTTTTTACCACAAGCTTATCTCCCTTCTCTAAAATAAATTGCATTTGAGATCTCTCCCGTGTCACCTTGCAATGTAAAATGGATTTATTTCAGGCCAAGTTTATACCCTAGTGACTTTCAGAAAATAATTACCTCCACTCTGGCTAGCATCCCAGGAATATTGGCATCCCATAATGACACTATTATAAGTGACCCAGCTACAGCTGTTCCAGATACCCTCTCCATGAGTCTCATTATTCATTCTTCTCTAGAGAGGATCATGACCTATACATCTATGAACTTTTTCTTGGATCACCAAAGGACCCAATGGAGTTGCCGATCGGCAGCACTATTTATTTTCTTCACAGCAGAGTTAAGATACTTCATAGCTGGGTTCATATTTTAGAGATGGCCTAAAAAATCCCTACTATGTGTGCATTAGAATTACCTGGATGGCTTGCTAAAGCACTAAGTACTGGGACCCACATCCAGCGTTTTCAGTTCAGTAGGAATGGAGATCAGTCTGAGAATTTGCATTTCCAGCAAATTCCTAGATGAGGGTGATGCTGTTGGCTGGGGAACATCACTTTTGAGAAACATTAGTGGCATAAGACATAATTCTTCCATGTACTCTCGGGACGGGGGTGACATAATTCTTCCATGTACTCTCGGGACGGGGGTGACTCATACCTCAAGGAGCTTGTGGTCTCGCAGGGAAGATATTTATGTAAATAACATACTGCTGTGCCCCTAGCGGCTAACACATGAGTAAGCGGACAAGAGGAAAAGCAGACTTCACTTTCAGCTTATGAGACTAGGGAAGACTTTGTGGAGGAGATGGCAAGTGACTGAGTCTTGCTTGATGGGTAGAATTTACACATGCAAGACTGCAGGATGAAATGGAGAGATACATTCCATTTGAAATATACTGCATTAAAAATTGTTTAAAAAAATCCCCATTTTTGATACTTATGAGACAATTCAAAACTTGAAATTGTTAAAATTTTCAATTGTCTTATAAATGTCAAAATTCTGTTTTTAAAACAGATTTTAATGCCATATGTTAATCAATTCATGTTAATGTTTGTAGTGTTCTAATGGTGATGTGGTTATGTCAAAATGAGCCCTTAACTTTGAGAAAGGCATACTCAGATATTGGTGGATGATATGACGTGTTGTCTGGGAAACTGGATGGGATCTGGATAGAGCAGGGTTAGCAGGTGGTTGATGGTAGCTGGGGCCCTGTGATGGGTACATGAGAGATTCATTATACTATTTTATTCATTTTTATGTATGTTAGAAATTCTTAATAATAAAATTTTTCAAAACCCAGAAACTATATGAGCAAAATTAAACTAAAGACGTGCAGGGCTCATTGTTTGTTTCTATCAAAATATAAAGTAGACAACTGAACAATAAGGGTAAAATGGTAACTGGAGACCAAGTCATTCAATGATTTGACTTGAATGCCACTGAGGAGTATGGAGTATATTTTTAAGATAATGAAGGAACAGGGAAATAATATGAAAAAGTGTACTTTGAGAATATTATTGTGGCAAATGGTAGGCAAAGTAGATTGGGAGGGCAAGCATCTGAAGGTAAGGACCAGGTAGTGGGGGCCTGAATAGAGATCTAGAGGATAGGAAAAAGGGACGGGGGGTGGGGGGTGGGGTGGAATATAGGTGAATCTGCAGGTGCTGGCAACCAGTTAGCTATAAAGAAGTCACGGAAGATTCCAAGGTTCTGCACTTTGATCACTGGGAAAACTCCAGTGTTGTTAAAGGAAAGGGAATATTTACCAAGAAAATGAAATATTACCAGTGAGGAATCTTTGTGATACGACCAGAAGATAGCTAGAAATATGTGACTGAAATGCAGAAGAGTGGGCAGGACAAGCTAAATCTGAGAGACAACTGTACAAGATGGGATCAGATTACCCTTGGAAATATGTTGGTGGGAAAAGAGGGTCAAGGACTTTGGAAAGCATCTAAATTTAGGGATTAGGGACCAGAAGAGGGACTAGTAGAGGGGTAGAAGGTGTAAAACTTCACATTCATGTCGGTTCTTTAGCTTAGTGGCATCAACTGTTCCGCCTACAGAAATGAGACCAAAATTTAATTACGAGAAATAAACACTGAATATTCTTTGTACAGCCATGTTTACAGCAGCATTATTCAAAATAACCGAAAGGTAGAAACAAGGCAAATGTCCATCAGTGGATGACCAGAGAAACAAAATGTACATGCACTTGTATCAGTCAGGGTGTGACAGAGAAACATAACTAAGAGGATGTGTATACATGCATAATAAGGAATTTACTTCTGTGAGGGTCTTTCAGATGTTTCTGCCCACTCATACTAGACGTCAACCTAACAAAAATAGTCCACTAAGGAGGGCACAAGCGAGTTATCTCTAAGATGTTCACCTTAGTCTAGGAGATGTAGTCACAGCCTGTGTCAGTAAGTCTTGCTAATGAGCTCTCTTTCCATTTTGCTCAAGGATCAGTCATGTGCATCCAGATTCAATCATCAAAATACGTTAGAGATGGCAAGCATTATTCCAATTTGAAGAAATAATTTATTATCTTCAACTTGTAAAGCCCTAAAGAAATTGCTGACACTGTTTTCTGATTATTGTTGAAAATTTAGTATCCATTATGCTGAAACTAAAATTGTATTTGTGAGACATTGGCAAATTATTAAATGGATAATGCTAAATAATCACATCTAACGGATTAATTCAACTTGGATTGGGGTGGAAGGGGTGCATTCTGTATTTATACAGACAGAGCAGAATGCACGTGTCCCTAAAATCAGAATTGTACGAGTGTGATTCTCTTGTTTGGGGAGCGATATGCATTGCCTTAGCTAAAGTTAGTATTGAAATGCAACAATTTCTCTATTTCTTTGCTAACTTAGATTTTGTTCTATTTAAAGTTTTACTTATAGGTGTTTTAATATGAACCTATTGCATAGGAAGTAGGTAGGGTATAAATCATAACACAAGAAACCATTTTGAGTAAGTACATTATAAGGACATAGTCCGAGGGATTTGCATTTACTTTCTCTTTCAGTCTTCACATTGGGTATATGAAGAAGATATTACTATTACTATTATTATTATTATCCCACTTTACAGATAAGGAAACTGAGGTTCAAGAGACCAGGTAACTTGCCCACCATCACACTTAGCAAATGATGGAGCCTGGATTTCAAACCCAGGCAATCTTCCTACAGAGTTGAAGCAGTTACCCACTGTGTAATTCACTGAAAATGTAAGTTGACTACAGGACATTAGTACTGGTTAAAATCTCCAACAATATCCTCTAAAACTCAACATATTAATTAAAAGGTTTTTTTTTATGTATTATTTTTTGTTTATTTCTTTAAATACTATTGAACAATACTATATTAGTTTCAGGTACACAACATCACGATTGAATATTTTTATAGATTACATTCCATTTAAAGGTATTGGCTATATTCCCTGTGCTGTACAATACATCCTTGCAGCTTTTTTATTTTATCCATAGGAGTTTGTACCTCTTAATCCCCTATCCCTATCTTGCCCCTCCCTTGGCTATTAAAAGTTTTGTGTCACTGAGTTTCTACAGGGGACGAGTGCTAGGTACTGCCTTTTAATGTCTCTGCTTTAATTTACAGGGTCAAAAACAGACAATCAAGAAATTTTGGAGTTTGTTATTATTAGAAGCCAATAAACAGTCGTATTTGCACTTCTCCCAAGCAGAGCCCAGAGGGCGGCTGCTCCCGGAAAGAACTACCAATCCCAGAATGCCCTCTCCTCTATCGTTCCCGCGAGAATCCCGGGAGGCTCGATCAACCCATCGCTTCCTGAGGCGCCCACGGTATCAGCCAATCAGAAGGCGAACGGACGCCCAGAGGCGGGAGGCGGCAGGCGCCCTGGGTTTGAAATAGGGCGGTTGGCGCGGCCGCGGGAGCCGAGAGCGGAGGCCGACGGTGGGCTGGGCTCCGTCCGGGTCTGGTGTGGGGCGGGCGGCCGCGGGAGCAGGTGGGCGTTGCGCCGGGCTCCGAGACCCGCGTGTGCGGGAGGGGAAGCGGGTCCGGAGGCGGGACGCGTGCTTTCGGGGCGCCGTCTGTGAACGGCGCGCTGTCGCCGGCGGGCGGCTGGGCCTCGGGGGGCGCCGCGGCCGGGGCGGGGCTCCGGGTGGCGCCCGAGACGCCGCCGCCTTCCCGGGGAGCGTCCGCGCCGCCGGCGGGGCTGTGGCGTCGCAGGGCGCTGGCGGGGCTGGGGTCTCCCAGGACGCCCTTCCGCAGCGGGGGACGCGAGGCCCCGGGAGCCGAGGCCGCCCGCCGGGCTCCCCTCGGTCCCCGCGTTCCCGCCTCCCTCCCCGGTCTGGGGATGCGGCGGGGGAGGGCGTGCGCGGCGGCCTGTCCCGCGATGGGGCCTGCGTCTGCGGCCCGGCGGTCCAGGCTGCCCTGCGAAGGGGCGGAGTGGGAAGGCGCCTTAGAAGTCACCAGTTTTACTTGTGCAAAAACGGAGGCGGAGTCTCCTTCCCCGGGGCGGAGAGCGTGTCAGGATTGTGAGTTACACTCCCAGGGGATTCCTGGGAGGTGAGGGTGTCCTGACCTCGTGCTGCCCCTGGCCCATGGTCAAGTCTGGGTGGCTTGATCTGCCCTGGAACATCTAGAGTTAAAAGTTGCTGGGGGAGTAGGGGGTTAGCAGATGTATGTTACGCTGTATGAAATAAACAGCGAGGATTTGCTGTACAGCACAGGGAACTATATTCAGTATCTTGTAATAAACTATAATGGAATGGAATCAAAAAAGAAAATATATACACTCATATATATATAACTGAATCACTTTGCTGCACACCTGAAACCAACACCATATTGTAAACGAACTACACTTCTATAGAAAAAAAAAGTTGCTAACCGTTTTCTAGCAAAGATCACACTGTCAAAACATACTTGATTGGAATATGTGGCTGATATGGTTTCAGTAACTTAAAAAATACAATGTGTGTCCTATTTGTTCTGTAGCATTGTCTTGCAAAATGGTGGAGGACGAACTGGCACTATTCGATAGAAACATAAATGAATTTTGGAATAAATTCAGAAGCACTGTCAGTGACACCTCCTGTCAGATGGTGGGACTAAGAGATACCTACAAGGATTCCATTAAAGCATTTGCAGGTACCTAAAGTTAATTGGTAACATGCTATTTTTGCTGTTTTTGTTTGGTTCTTAGTGTTATTTCAGCTGAATTGAAATGTCAATTCCAATTTCTCTTTCAGAAAAACTGTCTGTGAAATTAAAGGAAGAAGAACGAATGGTTGAGATGTTTCTGGAATATCAAAATCGTATGTGACAAACTAGAAATAGATCACAGAGGTTTTTTTCTTTTAGATTAAACACCTTCATGAAATCCCTCATACAAGTAGAACACTGTATTTGTTTATATATGTACAATGTATACACACATAAGAATAATGAACATTTGTGTACCTATAATCCAGCTTACTAAATAGAACATCCCATGTTATAACTTCCTCTTCTCTCACCTTCTGGAACTAACCTGTCAGTATTTTAGTTTAGTATTGAGGTTTTGAATGTTGTGTAAATGGCCTCATTTTGTATGTCTTCTGTCTCTTTTCACTCAGCATTATGCTTGTGAGACGCATCTATACTGATGTGTAAATGCCCGTGTTTTTTAAAGGCGAGTCTCACTGACTAGGATTTGAAGAGCTGGCGTTGCCTCCGCTGTCTGAGTGTGCAGTGAATACTCTGACAGTTTCTCTCTCTCTGCTCTCACTGCTGTTCTTACCTTCTCTTTCCTATACTCTGCAGGTTGTCCAGGGTACATTGGCAGCTCTTGCTGCATTCTCACACGCAAGCCAAGATCTGCTGGAGATGTTAAATTTAGCTGCACCATGCTCTGAACACTGTTAAATCAGAGTGTCTTTACAGGGGACACGTATTCTTTAGTTGGCCACAGTCCCTGGTTGTTTCTTCTGCTTTGCTTTGCCTTGATCACTTATTTTACTCATTATGTGGCCCCTGAAGCCATTGGGAATTAAATGGCTGGTAGGCTGTTATGGTAGACTTCTACCCACGTTTACCTTCTAAGCTGCCCCGAGCCTCCATGCCCTTTTACTGCTGCTCATTCCCTCTGTGGCCAGCAGCAGGAAGGAAAACCGTGTGGGGGGGTGTGTGTGTGTGTGTGTGTGTAAAAGTGATATTGAGCTTAGGTCTTTTAAACACTTGGTTTGTAGAATCCCTAGGGATTAGAAAATTAAGTTTGAAACTATAGATTTTCACTACAGTTAGTCTCAGCGTGCTCTTAATGATTATCTGGTGTGTGAAGATGTGTTCTAAATAGTTTAAAATCTAAAAGCATTATCAGTTATTTTTCTTTAAAAAAATCAGTTTATACTTGAACAGAAACATAATTTACCTGTTTAATAAATTCGTTGAACATTTAACTGCTATTTGTCAAGCACTGAGGAGGCCATGCTACGTAAGGTGTAATCTGTACCCTGCTCACAATTAGTGGAAGATGTAGGTAGGAAACCCACGATTAAAATACATTGCAATAGTTGCTCTAATGATGGGATGGGAATTTAGTGAGCACAGAATCTGGAGAGCTTGAATTTTCCAGTGAGGACTGTAGAATATTTAACAGCTAACCCTTACCTTATATACCACATGCCAGGCCCTGTACTGAGCTCTTTATGTATAGCGATTGAATCCTCATAACAACCCTTGGAGGTATATTTATTGTTTTTAATCCTACCTTATGCATGAGGAAGTAGGCACAGAGAGGTTAAGGAAGTTGCTCAAGGTCAGACAGCTGGTAATCAAGGGAAACATGATTTGAATGTGCACAGTCTGTCACACTGCCCTGGAGAAGGTCACATAGAAGAGGGATGTGGAAGTTCAGTCAGTGCTATATTCTAGAGGAGGGAAGAGCGTATGGAATGTGGTGGAAACATGAGAGCTGTTGAGTTCTGGGATGGCTAGAGTACAGTATGAATGGGAGTGGCAGAGAAGTGGCTGGTCAGGTGATGAGGTACATTCTGTGTTGATAAGAGGAGATTTATTTTGCAGATGAAGAAAAAGCTCACTGAGGTTAGGAAACTTGCCTAAGATCATGTATTTCGTAGATAGAAGGTCTAGGATTGCAGCCGAAATGCCTATGCTCTTTTCCATGTCCCATCTCACCTTTCCATGTGGAAGGGAAAGTGTCAGGGAGGGTTCCTATGTTGAGCAGTGAAAGTTTGAAATATTGGCCCTGGAGAATAAAAGAGCTGACTGTAAACATAAAATAGTAGTCATGCAATATTGAGGGCCTTTAATTTATATTGGCACAAATCCACACGATTCTTCAAACGTTAGAATAAAAACACTCACATGTATGGTATTTATGTACCACTTAATAGTTTAACACTTTTCACATTATCATTGGATACCCTAATCTGGTAGGATATCCAGTGGGCAGCCATTATTCTTGTTTTGCAGATGAGGAAGGAGGCCCCACAGCTGTGATTTCATCAAGGTCCTTGGGTAGCAACTGAGAAGCCAGATGGGAACAGAGCTTTTGACTTTAAACTTGCATCTCTGTTGCAGTACAGTTATACTTAATTATCCTAAAAAGTAGCATTTTTCTTTCTGGTAATTCTGATAATGTTTATTTTTAAATTATACCTGATATAATGTAATCATGTCCAAATTTGTGGAAAATACAGAAAAATAAAAAAGTCCGTGATGTTGGGAGCCATGTTTAACAGAAGACTTTGTAGTTTTTATTTTTCATATGCTACATAGGGTTTTTTTTTTTTAAGATAATGGTGTTCATAGTATTTATACAACTTTGTATCATTTTTTTCTCTTTTATCCATTGTGGCAGGATTTTCCCACATTACTGAATTCTTTGAAAATATATTGCACCTTATTGATATACCATATTTATTTAATAATTTACTTATTACTCATATATGATTTCAGGTTTTCAGCATTATAAATAACACTGAAAATAATTTTTGAACTTAAATACTTGGACACATCATGTTTTCTTAGAATAACTTTGTAAAAATGAAATTACTGGGTCAAAGGACATGAATATCCTTAAGACTTTCATTTTGCCATGTCAAAAATATTTTCCACAAGGACTCTAGTATTTTTCATTCTTTTCAACACTAGCTATTATTTTGGTAAACGTTGTAATAAATGAAAGTTGGTACGTTATTGCTTTATTTGCATTTCTATGATTACTGAGGTTCAGTTATCTTTTGTATTTGTTAACCATCTGCATTTTGTGTTTCTTCTGTTCATTCCTTTGTCTTTTTCTTAGGAATTTATATTTGTGTCTTCTTTAGATTAAGAACGATTACTTTTATTGGGAGAGGATAGTTTAATGGTCAAAAGCATGGCCTTTGAAGTTAAGACCTGAGTTTGAATCCAGGTCTTACTGTTCATTGCATTCTAGCAAGGAAAGCTGTGAGCAACTTAATGAACTGCTGAGTCTTTTTCTTCTTTTTTTAAAATTGAAACTATAGTTGGTTTACAATGTGTTAGTTTCGAGTGTATAGCAGAGTGATTCAGGTATATATATATATCTATATATATATATCTATTCTTCTTCAGATTCTTTTCCCTTACAGGTTATTACAAAATATTGAGTAGAGTTCCCTGTGCTATACAGTAGGTCCTTGTTGGTCATCTATTTTATATATAGTAGTTTTTTTCTTCTTTTAAAAAAGAGAGTGAGATGTACATCTAATTATATTATTGTGAAACTTAAGTGGAGTTATATAAATATAAGAACAGAGTATCTAGCATACAGTAGAGTTTTTATGCTTATTTGAATCAAATATGAGTTTGTCTGTTTGCCTGCCTTTCTCTTTGATTTCTTTTTGCCTTTGAGTAAAAAGATCTTTCCCCATATAGTTAATTTTATATTCATAGATACTGCCTTTTAGGTTTCATAAGGTTTCATTGAAATATTTAATATATGTGTTTGGGGAACAGTCTACCTCTTGGTTTATGATATTTATCATATTAATTTCCTAACTATACCAACATTTGTTTTTGAATTTTTTTGTTGTTTAACTGCACTGTAGGTCTGTTCTTCAACTACTACACCACTATTGTATTAATAGTGTCATGATCACAGTTGTTAAATCTGATAGGGCAGGTCCCTTTCCTTGTTATTTTTCTTACCATATTTCCTAACTATCTCACCTGTGTATTCATCAGATAAATTTTGTAATTACTTTTGTTGGGTCCTCCCTGTCTCTTCCCTCCAGATTCCATGGGGGCTTTATTAAATATCGAAGTGAATTTGGGAAATACTGACATCTCTATAATATTTAGAAGCTTAAGATGTCTCTGCGTATAACCAGGTCAAATGTATGTATTTTTTTTTTCGTACAGAGCCTACATATGTCTTGATCGAGATTATTCCTCAGTGTTTTGTTTGCTACCAGTGTATATGAGATTTCCCTCTTCCTTCTTTGCTGCTTCCCTACCTCCCTCTCTTCCTCTCTCCTTCATTCTATCTTTTTGGTATATTCCAGAATCATTTATATATCATTAAAATTAGCAATTTCTTCAAAACATCTGCAAAGCCATCTTTTAGTTTGGCTGTCTTTGGTGGTAGGTTTTATTTATGTGCTTAATTGCAGGGGAGAGCTGCAGAGGTCATGATCTTCTGATTTTTGTATTTCTTGGTATAGTTTAGTATTCTCATTTTAAAAAGCAGTTTTGTCTCCTCATTTTTGTTTTCAAAGACAAATAGGAAAGAATAGATAAGGATTTTTGGTGTTGTTTTACAACTTTTTTGATCATCAGGAAACGCTTATCAACAAAAAACATTGTTTATTAATTTTATGAAAGTCAGTATTTTGCTCTTTTCTTATCTGAGATACATGTTGACTAGCAAAGCATATAGTTTCGAGCTAATACTCTATTCTTCTTACAGAGATCTGCAGGCAGAATAAGCTCATTCAAGAAAAAAAAGAGAATTTGTTAAAGTTGATTGCTGAAGTAAAAGACAAAAAGCAGGAATTGGAAGCACTGACGGCAAATATCCAGGATCTTAAGAAAGAATATGCTAGGAAGAAGGAAAGTAAGTTTCCAGTTGTCCATGTGTTCAGAACAACCTAAATTTCAAAATGGTGATGGTTCACAGTTGTGTACATCTTGCCTTCTCCCCAGTTCATTGCCAAAAGTAGCTAACACACTTTAGGGCCATAGCCAGCCACTCACCTCTCTCTGTAAGGTGTCTGTGAAGTTTGCTAAGTGGGTTTTATTTTCCTTCTTTTGCTTAAAGATTCTTTTGATTTCTCATAGAACCAGAGAATAATGAAATTGATATGGGAATTTAATTAAGCAGAGCGGGAGACAGTTTCACTAAATAAGATTTGCGTGGGAGAAACCATCATGTAATTTATGCAGCAGATGTATTGGTCACACATTCTCTGCCAGGAGCTATTAAGCATGCTCTCCACACTGCAAAGCTTCTTTGTCTAAGACTTGCATGTTTTTAAAAAAGGGTGCTTCTTTTAGATAGGAGCCTTGTTTGCCCACAAACAAAATAATCAATTCTAAAATCTCTTGAAAATAGCAAAGTTTATTTTGTGAATGCTTTTTCTTATCGAGTTTGTGTATAAGTTGACATTATTTTTCTCATCTGCTAAGTGTTAGGGAATATTGCACTAAGTGTAAAAAATACTTCTAGCGTGAAATAAGGCTGGCTTCTTGTGAGAAGTAGTTAAGTTTAAGAGAATAGAAGGTTTTTCCAATGAAGCAATTGATATATTTTGGCTAACCAGAAAAAGCAAAATATTGTACAAGAAGTTTTTTCTATTTCTCTGCTAGCCATGCAAATCCTTGGCCTATTTATTCATTCTACTTCATAATAAAATAGAACAGAACTTATTACCACCTGTACGTATTTTCTCATGCAGTTTTTCCTTCCACTTTGCTACTTGGTAGGGATAGAAACTGTAGTAAATGTAAATGTAAGCTGACTCATTTGCCTGGCATTGTTTTTATAGTTGTTTTTAAGTTTCTTAAAATTAGTTGAATGAACATTAATTGAATGTTATTTAAAATATTCGCTACTCAGTGCCTGTGTTTTTAATCATAGCTATTTCCACTGCTAACAAAGCTAATGAAGAGAGGTTAAAAAGGCTACAGAAATCTGCAGACTTGTATAAAGATCGACTTGGACTAGAAATTCGAAAAATTTATGGTCAGTATATTAATGTGAGTAAAGCATAGGATATTAGAAAAGTCTGTCTTAAGTAGAAGAGAATTTCAAAAATATTTTCAACTAAAATAATGACCACATTATTAACTTTTTAGATAGTAGGAAAAAATTACAAGATTTTTATCACCCTAATGTAATTTCTGATGCCTTGGTTATATATTTATCATTCAGTATTTTAATAAATGTATTTTAAGCATGGTTGCCAGCAGGCAAATAATTTTTGTTCCTTGTTCTTAATAGCATTGTATGATTAGCACTTCTCTAATTGCTGTAGCCTTCATAACGGTAAGTTTAAAATGGTGGTGTAATAATTCATTCCTAAGTGTAGCATAATTTATTCAATCTTCTATCTATTGTTTAACCCATATATTACTCTAAGTTTAACATTTGGATTTTACATTTTTCGGTTTTGGAAATACTATAGTGAACATGGAAAGACTTCTTCATTTGGGGGCACCGTTTGCATGGAACTCGCAGAGGTGAATTACTGAGTTAAAGCGTGTGACTATTTCTCTGGCCGTTATGTATATATGTGCCAATTTATAGAAATACTTACTGTGTTGGGAGCCCCCAAGATCATGTTCAGCTCTGGCAATTCACTAGATTTACAGGACTCAGCATCGCTCAGATGTATTGCAGTGAAAGGATATAAAACAAAATCAGCCCAAAGGAAAAAGGCACATGGGGAAACGTCTAGAGGACACGAGCTTTTCAGATACAAGTTTTCAAGAGTCCTAATCCAGTGGAGTCACACAGGGTGTGCTTCATCCCTTCAGCCTCGCATTGTGACAGTTCGCGTGAAGTGTTGTCTACCAGGGAAGCTCATTAGAGGCTTTGGAAGCTCGTGCCTGGTTTTTCTCGGCCTTCCCCCTAGGTATCTTTTCCCATTGCCGATGTTGCTGTGTCCTGTCCCTGTAATCATAGCATTGAATATAACCATGTGATGAGCCTTGTGAGTCCTCCGAGCAAATTTTCAGACGTGTAATGGTCTTGGGGATCTCGGGCACAGCAGACAAGGACGGGTCTTGCCCGCAGGCCTTTCCTGGGGAGATAGCAGTCGCAGGCCTGCTGTGTTGACGCTGTGATGCAATCTGGCTGCACTGTAAAGAGGACCCATGTCACCGCACGGGTGCCACAATTGTATTTTTTTTTTAAGCTTTTTTATTTTGTTTTTTGGCCGTTGACGAGATATAATAGAAACTTTTTAACACATGTCTTTAATTATGAATGAAAATGTGACCCTTTTTTTCCCATCTGTTTACTGATGATACTTCTTTCTGAGATGGATTGGCCCCTTTATTCATATATGTATTAGCCTTGGTTTTAGGTGTTTTTCCTGTCAGAATGAGTTTTTAATACAAAATATTAACCTTTGCTTAGAGGAGACCATAAGGTCCAGCTCTGAACGTTGATCCATTGGTCTCTAAGTTTGTATTCACTGTTATACTGAGGTGCTTTTCTGTGTTTTATTTAGTTTTGTTTCAAAACTAGTTTTACAGCTTAAAAATTATTTTTAGATTTAAAGTAGAAGTTTCTCATAGTCCTCAAAATCAGGAAATAATGTTTTAAAAAAGAGACAACACAAATTGAACTCTTTATTTGGCCTAACTGAATACCTTATGAAGTCTTTTCTTTGGCATGCATACCTCCCATGACTGTTTAACAGTTTAAAAAATCTGGTGTACTGACATCATTGTTTCATTTTGAATTGAAATGCAAGACAAATTTTTTTCAGAGTTTCTGAAGATTTCTTTTTATAATTAAAAGAATTTTTTATGCAGTGAAGCTAAAATGCATGTGGATTTCTGCTTTATGGCTGCCATTTTGAATTTCTACTGAGTATTTACTACTTAGCAAGCATTTGGAGGTCTTTTGAAAAATAGACTTTAAGTCCCAGATAACTAGGTAGAAAAAGTCAAATTAAATTTGTTTGACAATATAATTTTTTGTTGTTGTGGTTAAATATATATAACAGAATTTGCCGTTTTCACTCTGTTTTAGTATAAAATTCAGTGGCGTTAAGTACATTCACAGTGTTGTGCAATCATTACAGCTATTTCCAAAATTTTTCTTCATCACAAGCGGAAGCTCTGTACCCATTAAATAATTCCCACTCCTTTTCCCCCCAACTCTTAATAACGTCTAATTTACTTTCTGTCTCTATGAATTTGCCTATTCTAGGTATTTCATGGAAGTGGAATCATATAATATTTGTCCTTTTGTGTCTGGCTTATTTCACATAGCATAATGTTTTCAAGGCTCATCTATATTGTAGCAAGTTTCAGAACATCATTCCTTTTCATGGCTGAATGGTATTCTGTTGTGTGTATATACAGCACATTTTGTTTATGTGTTCCTCTGTTGGTGGGCACTGGGTTACTCTCCGCTTTTGGTTGCTGTGAGTAACGCTGCTGTGAGCATTGCATGCAGCTATCTGTTTGAGTGTTTTCAGTTCTTTGGAGTATATATATCGAAGAATGGAATGGCCAGGTCATATTGTAATTCTTTGTTTAAACTTTTTGAGGAACTGCCAAAATATTTTCTACAGCACCTTCACCATTTTACATGCCCTCCAGCAATGTACAAAGGCTCTGATTTCTCCACATCTTTGACAGCATTGTTATTTATTTATGTTATTATAGTCATCCTAGCAGGTGCGAGATGGTATCTCATTGTAGTTTTGGTTTTTATCTTCTCAGTGATTAGCGACATGTAGTATCTTTTCATGTACTTATTGGCCATTTGTATATATTCTTTGGAGAAGTATCTATTGAAGTCTCTGTCCATTTTTGAATTGGGTTGTTATTCTTTTTGTTGTTCAGTTGTGGGAGTTTTTTCCATGTATCTCGTATATTAAACCCATATCAGATCTGTGATTTGCAGACGTTTTCTCATTCTGTGGGTTGTATTTTCACTCTCTTGATAGTGTCCTTTTAAGGGCAAAGTTTTTGATTTTGATGAAGTCAAGTTTATCTATTGTTGTTGCTTGTGCTTTTGGTCATATTTAAACTACAGTGCATTTCAAAGCTAATTTGTAACTTGTACATTTGAAGACGTTGGTTAAGTGAATATATGTACTTAGCAGTGTAGATATTGATCAGAGATGGAGGTAAGAGAGCTCATTTCCAATGAGAACTTTGGCACAATAAAATAATTCTCATACTAAATAATTTAATCGCTTTTCTCAGGTGATAAATTGCAGTTTATATTCACTAATATTGACCCTACGCATCCTGAGAGCCCGTTTATGTTTTCTCTGTGCCTGAACGAAGCAAGGGACTATGAAGGTATGTACTCCTGTCTCTTCACTGATACTTACGATTGGCATCCCAGAATGTTATTTGACTTAGAATATAAAATAATGTGAAGGCAAGTAATATTCCCACAAGCTGTTGCTTTTTTTTCCAGCCTTGCTTCTTGGGATATTGTCTTCTAAAGGCAAAGAGTTTAGTTTTGATTTACAGATATTATCCAGGAGCCTTAATAAGTAACTTCTCTTCAGGATGGCAAAGTGCCGCAGTGGCTGGAAGACCAAAGATCAGTGCGTTTCACATGCAAGTGTGAACTATCCTCTCAGAGAGCTTAAAGCAAAGCTAAAGCTATAAATGATACGACTGCCTAAGTGTGAATACTGTACGTTATCCAAGGAGGTGGTTTTAAAATTGAATGTAAAGTCAGAATGTGATAATGTAATCCCCCCCCCCCCAAAAAAATTATCCTATCCTGAAAATCCCAAATGTTGATAATTTAGCTTAGTTACTGATTCTGCAGCAGCCCAGAAGGTCTTTCATGCATGGGAAATATATATGTTTGGCAATAGTGTGAACAAGAAGAGAATGGAAATATATTTATCTCTTTTTATTATTCTAATGCCCCTTTTAAAGTAATCCTTAACTTACTGGAATTCAGAAAAATGGTTCTTAGCTTTTTATACCTATGTTCTCATCTTAAAGCCTCCACAGCAGACAGACACTCAGGTAAACGGCTGAGTTGGCCCCCTAATGTGCCCTAGTGACTCACTTCCTATTCTAAGGGAGTTTATATTTTTGGAATCTAGTTCAGGTACAAATGTTTGGTTTTTTTCTCTCTAGGTAAATATATTCTAATCTGATAATAGGTGCTAAATTTTAAAAAGCAAACCCCAAAACCTTCTACCTAGCTTCTCAGTTTTCTCCAACTTGAATTGCCTCTGTTGCTACGTAGTGTCGTAGTATTTGATAATGTATTAAAATAGAATCTACAGTATAAATTTGAACCAAGCACTCTGCTGTTCTTGCTCTGCTTTGGTCATGGGTTTGTTTCCAAAGCAATCTCTACCAAAGAGCTGGAAATCTGATATGGTTGAATTTCTTCTCGTTGGACAAAGGACCAGATTGATGGTAGAGAAGGCTGGATCATTGCTTTCCTTGGACCACCTCCACAGGAGATTTGCTCCCAGTGTGTACCAGCTGGTGCAGCTGCATATGAGGGCCGTATTGTTCTTTGTGACTTTGTGTCTCATTCGGTTCCTAAGCCATGTAAATACTAAATACCACTTTGGGAGTAGCAATCACATTTTCTAATGACCCCCATTTCATTTGTAAAACTTCAGACATTTCTTTCCATGGTTGTACGTTATTAGGGTTGGCATTGAAAGTTGTTTTCTTTGTTTGTTTGTTTGTTTGTTTGTTTTTTGATCCAGTGGCCAGAAATTAGAATTGAGGCCAAATTTTGCAGAGAAAACTGACAACGGTTCAAAAAAAATTGTTAAAATAGTTTAAATAGTTAAGACAAAATGTATGGGAAGGATGATGGGAAATGGCATTCTGTTCTGTCTCTAAGCTCTTCAATCTCTTGATTACCATCTGTTTAAATTTAAAGCAAGATTGTAGTACTTAACATTTGAATATTTAGAGATTAAACAAAAGATAGGATGTGAAAATCAAGTGTATGTATCATTCTGTGTTGAAAGCATTTCAATAAAATGGAATTGAAATGACTTGAACCAGATGAGAGCATCTAAATTAGAAATATTTCTCTTCTATAAAAAAAAAATCTCATTCAGATTGCCTTTTTCCCCCCTTCTAGTGTCAGATAGTGCCCCTCACCTGGAGTGCCTAGCGGAATTTCAAGAAAATGTAAGGAAGACCAACAATTTTTCAGCTTTTCTTGCCAATGTTCGGAAAGCTTTTACTGCTATGGTTTATAATTAATGTATAAATAGTATATAAAAACTGTTATCCCTATCGTGTTTCTCTTTTTTTAAAAAGATCTCATTATTCGTTTGCCTGTAATCCGTTTGTATTTTTGTAACATTTCTATGTGCTGATTTCTATAAATTATTTTAATTAAAATCTTAGGAAAGAAGATTTATAAAGTCAAGCTTTTGGAGGTCATAGACCAGTAATAATACAAAAGGAGGGGGGTGGGCTCAACCTAGGGTTTGCAGTTTTTAAAATGTGCTTCACAAAATAAATACTATCATTCTAATATCATAAAGGAAAGAATATTTTTATCTTAAACCAAGAGGGATCTACAGTTAAAACAAAGGATGAATCTCTATATCAGAAGAAGGTTGGTGGTATTCTAGAAAAAGATCTAATTTTGAAAATCCAATTGTAGAAAATGTATAACCAATTTCCATTTTATAATATTTATACTGGTTAGTGGTGGTCTAGATATAAATTTGCCGTCTTTGGAGTCTATTCTGTACACACTAGAACTTGATCAACTTCTTCTAGGATTTCATTTTTGTCACCATTCTTTCCTTATAAGTTTGGTTGTATTTAGGTCTGCTGGCTTTAGTGGCAGCCACATACTCCTGTCTCGGGATATCCTGGGCACACCTAGAAGCCATGGAGCAGCTACTTCTATCTTCTCCCTGCAGTCTGGGGGAAAAGTTTAGGCCCGTTGTCTAGTTAGGGTTGGAGGGAGTTTCAGAATACTCTCCCTCATTGGCCTCTTGTGCCTAGGAAACCCAGGTCTGGAGGTAGATTAACCTCGAAAACTGAGCTAAGGATGTTATAGTTCTCTAAATGGAAATAGATACTTGATGTTTAACATAAAATAATAGCATTTGACTACTATAGTGAGTATATATTTACTGAATTCCCTGCTTGAAATATATTCTAAAGGGACAAACAAAACTTAAGAAAAGATTTTCATTCATTGAAACTGGAGAAAAACCATGTCTCATACCACAAATTCTTGATGTAATGTTTTGAACCATACAGTGAGAAGGCACTGGGCATTGATTCTAAAAGATCCTCTTCACCTGCAAGTTAGAGACGTGAAGATGGGGATGAGAGACTAGATGGGTAGCTCCCCACTTTGGTCCCTTTCTCCTCAAGGACCACCATTCTTCACTTCTTCTAATTAGCAGGTGGGGGGTAGAGGTGGGGCAAGACCTCTGAACAAGACCACATAGCAGGAAAGTCACAAAAGGATAGCATAGGAACCAGCTTTGCTGCTGGGATCCAGGTCAAACGTATGAAGAAAGTACACTCTCATATCCAACAAAGGGCTTTAAGCCATAGAAGTTTATATCAGTTTGTCTTAGCTGGGAAGTTGATTCATTCCAAAGTTGGAAGTGGGACTTGGTTAGGGCTGGCTACCTTAGAATAATAGTTAATACTTACTTAACCCTTCTTATGTGCCCAGCACTATTCTAAGCCCTTTAGATATGTCGACTCATTTTTATTCCCTCAACAACCTGTGAGGTAGGTACCATCCATAACCTCGTTCTACAGGTAAGGAATCCAAGGTACAGAGAGTGTAACTAACTTCAAGTCAGATAAGATAGCTGGGAAGTGTTCGAGTTGGGATTCAAACCCAAGTGGGGTAACGTGGAGTCACCTCTCCACCTTACGCCTTTCTATACTATATTGCAGAGAAAGTATGTGAAGATGGAGTTCTTAACAAAGATTCTACACAAATTTGAATTTTTATAATATAATTTTGCTTTTGTGCTTCTATAGAAGTATGATGATCAAAAGAAAAAAAAGGTAAACTGTCTTGAAAGTAGGGGAATATGTTTTACGTGAATCTTTAGTACCTGGGCTTTAGAACCCAGTAGCTCATTGAGAACCATCTCTAGGTACTCAGACTGCACTTATCAACCCAGGTCTTTGTGGAAATGGTGGATGGGGGGCTATTGACTTAGGCGTAAGTCTTTAGTTGTTCAAGCAAATATAAAGGCCCTAATTTTTGAGATCTGCTATGTGCCAATCTAGGAATATTCTGGAGCCAATATTATTAATATATTAGCTTAAATTTTAAAGTTTGATACATTATGAAAATTGCACTTTGATTAAAAGTAGATGTGAAAGGCAACCCAAGCTATTCCATTAGATTTGCTCTATCCTTTTTATTTAGGATGGTATGTTGTAAAAACAAAATAATACTTTTAAGCATTTAGAATCTTCCCGGTATGGAAATAAAGCACAAGATACATAGATGGGAGATCTTCTTAAGTGGGAAAAATGCACAAGTGGTAGAACTGATTGAACTGGAATCCAGGTGGGGTGGATTTGGGTTAACCTGGTCCACACTTTGTGATCAAATGGAACAACAGGACCTCTAAAATTAAACTCAGTCACTAGGTTAAAAAAAATGGAATCAGCACAAAATCTGCTCAAATGTACTGCTAATGGATTTAAGGTTTTGATTTGCCAGCTGAGGAGGGTTAGAAAGTGTTGCTACTCTTCCACTTCAGAGGATTCTCGTGCAGAGACAATTAGTTATATTTTAATTTGTGTACCATGACCATGAACTGCCTGTTTAGCTCTCACCCTAGTATAGTGTCTAACACGTAGTAGAAGCTTCACAAGCGTTTGTTAATGTTGAACACATTTCTAGACTCAATATGAAATTACTTAATGGCAAATCAAAATTACACCTTTGAAAAGGAGCTGACTTGTTCAGTAACACCTACAGGCACGTTGCTGAGACGTCCAGCAATTTTTAGAATGTAAAGCTATTTCTACAGGCAATTCTTGACTAAATGACAGGCTAATCAAGAACAAGACTCTGAATAGAGACAAGGATTTCATCTAAGTAGGAAAAGAGTCCATCAGTTAAGTAAGCCAACTAGAGAGTGTATCAGCTATTTAAAATCAGCCCCTCTTGGTATTAAACATACTGTAGTGTGAGGTATGCACAATGTGTGGTGTGATATGTGGAGAATGTTTGGAGTTTAGACACGCTATTCTTTTCCCTTAGCAAACAGGCACGCTGGAGGCAGCACGGAGGCTAAGGTCCAAAAACGCAAAAACTTCAAGGATGAAGTTATTTTATTCAGCTGGATAGATTTTTACAAAAATTCAGAAAGAGACAGTATTTGAGATCCAAATAAATGTGATCTGTATAATGGTAAATCTTGAATACTCTGTGTGTGTCTGCGTGTGTCTGTGTGTGTGTGTGTGTGTGAAAAATTCTGCTTTCCAGCCTCAACGTGGTAATGTGGAAAGATTTGAGAATTAACATGTGGTCTAATCTTTGCTCAACCATTAAAATTGATACATGATCTTGGGCAAGTCATTTAATCTTTTTGAGCATCGATTTTTGATCCAGCCAGACTGCACTGTGTGTAGGTTCCCAGACTTGCCATTTTCTTTTTTGTTGATCAGGCCAAGAAAGTTTTCTTCTATTTTTCAGTTAACTAAAATTAATTATCATGAATGTTTATTGAATTTTATCATGTTTTTCTGTATCTGTATAGATTTTCATCTTGTATCTGCTAATGTGATTTATATTAATAGCCTTAAAAAAATTGAATTAAACTTGCCTTCCTGGAATAAATTCAACTTAGCCATGGTGTGCAATCTTTTTTGTTTTCTTTTGTGTTTAATAATGTTGGATTCAGTTTGAAACTTAAGTTTTTACATCTATAGCCATGAATTAGATTGGCTTTTAATTTTCCTTTGTATATTAACTTCATCTGATGTTTGCATCACAGTTATCCTAGGTCTTAGACCCTTGAAAATAGCTGAGATGTGCTGCTTTTTTTCTATTTCCTGAAAAAGTTTGAATAAGATATTCTGTTTTTGAACTCACATATAAAACTATCGGCCTGTGTTTTCTTTGTAGGAATATGTCTTTAGAAAAATGCTCGTTAAATTTTTTTAATAGTTACTAAATTATTCATTCTATTTCTTTCTGAGTTTTGATAAGGTAAACTTTTTTGAGAAATTTGTCACTTTTGCTGACTTTTTGCAAGTTAATTGGTGTAAAGTTGATAATATATAACTTTAGTTTTTGATATCTACTGCATCTGTAGTATGTCTACTTTTTTCTTAGAAATAATATTTATTTATGCCTTTATTCTTAATTTCAGCAGAGGTTTGCTCAGTTGATTAATCCTTTCAAAGAACCAATGGATAGCTTTGTTCAACCCCTTATTTTGTTTTATATTTCATTATTTTCTGATTTTTCTTTTATTTGCTTTAGGTTGTTTCTGATGTTTTTATAAATTCATAATTAGGATACTTAATTCATTAATATTAGCTTTTCTCCTTTGTCCAATAGTACTTTTTTTTAAAGCTGCTTTCCTGAAACTACAGGTTTTATTATGTGGTAACATTCTTATTTTTTATTTCTAACATTTAAAAGTTTTCCATTAAGATTTATTCTTTGACCATGTGTTATTTAGAGGTGTGTGTGTGTGTGTGTGTGTGTGTGTGTGTGTGTGTGTGTGCAGGGGCATATTTATGTGTTCTCCAAACACATAGGGTTTTTTCACTTAACCTTTTCTTAATGATTTCTAACTTCATTTGTGGTCACACAATTTCTAGAGCCTTACTTTGTGGCCTCGTAGGTCATCAGTTTTCACACGTGTCTTTTCCAGGGGTTACTTGCAGCACTTTCTTATCTGCCCTTAGCATCACCTCACCTTTCTCACTTGCCTGACTCCTGCTCAGCTGGGACTTTTCCCTGACTTCCTTGATCCTGATTAATGCCCCTCCTAAATGTGCTCATAACCTTCTTGATATGCTCCTATTATTGCATGTATCACAGTGCATTGTGTTTGCTTACTGGTCTGTTTCCCTTGGAGAAGAGAGACGGAGGGCTCTTGGAGGAAAAGGACTCGTCTTTTTAGTATTAAAGTGACAGATCGATAGTGCCCCAAGCTCTCTGTATGGTAACTTCTCTTCACCGCTCAAAGTCCCACTTCTCGTGATCCCCTGCCCCCAGGCCCATCCTCTCTGGGTTAGCCATACTTCCTTCTAACATTGCCACAGACAGTGCGACCTGTTGTTACTTTGATTCTCTCTCCAAATTAGGCGGATTACCCCCAAGGCCATCAACACTTTGGGGAAGGAGAGACTTTTTCTTGGAAGCTGGAATAAAGTTACATTACGCTCAAATTACTAAGCGGTTAAAGCTGCATGATACTGTACAGTAAAATTTACTTTAACCCAAACTGAATATTACTTTTTGATGGACCCAAATGGATCATAATTTCATTATGAATATTAATTATTATGAGTAATTGAAAATGCAAAAAAAAATGAAATTGATCTTTCTGGTTGACAGGATAATGGGTAGTCAGACTTTACCAGGAATAAGGTAGAGTAATGCCTTTGATATTTTTAGTGAAAATCTGCCTCAGACCTCTACTGCCTATATTTCAGGTTGTTAATGTTGCTGAAAACTTCCTGATGTGAAAACTGTCTGGTGGAGTATAATTATGAAAGCCCAATTAAGAGTTTAAAAGTATTAATATTAAAAATTATTCTCTGTGGAAGACTTGGGCACATCATTAATCTTCACAATATGCACTTAAATTTTACCTAAATCTAAGGAGTACCATCCCCACTTTGGAAGGGCCAGAAAATGCTCACCCTTCTGAGAATATATCCAATAAGTCTGTTATACCCAGCTGTATTTGTAATTTTTATCTAGTTTAAGACTATAGTATTTCTTTGAAGTCTGAAAATTGCATATTACAGATGCAAAAAGAATTTGCAGCAACATTTTAATCCAGGAAAACCATTTATTCTTTACAAAGCAAAACTGCTTTATGAAGAAAGAGGGGTCGTTTCTTTGAAAATGCTTCCAAAGAGTTTTAGGGTCCAACCACCATTATCAACACTTTATACAAATGATCGATTGTAGGCTGCAGTCAATTGCTGCACAATTTTTTATCCATCAAGGCTTAATGGAAAGAAGTCAGATTAAAAGGAAATAAAAATTCAAAATCTCTGTTCATGGTCTAATGGTCTATTATTCAGCCAACTTTCTATATGTGGAAAGTCTTCATTAATACACCATTAAGGATGACATTAAAACTTCTGATCTGTTCTTCTAGGCTGTAAGTTATGTCTCACATAACAAATTTTACTTGAGCTCCTTCAGGTCTGCTATCTGTATCTATAAATATCTCTATGTGTTAGTCATATCCTACTATAGGAATGTAATGGTGCAGAGTATAAAAAATATATGTACCTTGGTTGGAAAATTTCCTTTTTGAAAGTATAAAATTTGACAAGTTTGAAAAAAAAAAGGTAGGGGGCAGGAGAGTAATAGAATGGATTTTAATAACTCCTTTAATGTCAGGCTCTCTATTTGGCACAAAAGTATATGCCCAGGTGTTCTATCAATACCTTGACCTTCCATTTGATGGAGTGTGTGATCCGAAGGCTGATTTAGGTCATTTTCTGAAAGATGCCACTGTACCACTTCTCTCCATTCTACAGTGTTCCCCTTGGGAAGAGTTTGGGGGTCTGCTCTCTCTCATTCTCACCTTTTTCCATTACAGGGCATTTGAGGAAGCAGCATAAATTTCTCTAATTTTTCCATTTTGACAGTAAATGCTAGCTTCTAGAACTTTCCATCCAAACTAGACACTGATTAGCACTTAAAGTGTCTTTCACTAGGAAGTTGCTTAGGGTGTTCCTTTCAAAAGGACCTGGTTGGGAAGTGCAGAATCCCTGGTTTCTGGATTGGTTATAAGACGTTTCCAACTGGGCAAGGCGGCATGAAATTTCAGGCACTGTCCTCTTTCTAACCCTTTCCTATCCGCGTTGCTCTCATTCTCAGATCCCTGGCCAACTCTGGCTCACACTTGACCTCACGCTAAGAGCGGCTCTGGTTGTGAGTGGAGGGTATATAAGAAGCCACTACCTCAGGAGGTCATTGGCTCAGGATGGAGGACCTCTACCCTGAGGTCCTCCACCGGTATATGGACCGCTTGTCTACCACCCTCTCTTCCAACCACCCGACTCTTCACCTCAGCTCCTGATCCTTTATTCTACCGTCCTTAACTTGGGTCTGTCTCACCAGCGCTTTGTCTGCCTGTCTCTGCTGAGCTCTTCTTCTTGCACTTGATCTGTGTTCTTCCCCATCTCCCTGGCCGTGCTTGACCCCTCGTGGGCCTGCTGTGACTACTGCCACCCAAGACCCAAGGAAAAGGCCATCTGCGTCCTAATCTCTGTTGTGCTACCAGAAAACTATCTGACTACAGGACAAGGTGCCCTGGACTTAGTCTTCTCTGTCTCTGTGAGCAGGGGCTGTTTTGGGTTATCTCTAGGGTCTCTTAGAATTAAAAAACTCTGGGACCCATGGAGACTCCCTCTTTGCTGCCTCCCTCTACCCTCCATCTTCTGACTGTTTCAAAGAACTACGAGTGCAAAGCCCTGTGACATGCAGGTAGGACCCCACCACCCAGTTAGAAAGATAAACTTGTAAAGATCACAGCATTTGCCTTTATTTGCACCACATGGTATAATTTACAGAGTATGTGAGGCGATGCCTTCAGAATCTTGCTTATGCTTATGAAGATGTGTCCCCAGCATTTGAAGGAAGTTCCTCCACATAAGCGGCAGGAAAATGGCCTTGTTTTCCCTTTAAAGAGCCAAACCACCACCCTTCGTCTTTCTTCTTGTGTATAGTCACAATGTCACCTGTGAAGACGCACATAACATTTAGTTAGACAGGTGGGTTTCTGCACTGAAGCACATACCTGAGCCTGATCAGTAAGACAGTTTTTAAGGAGATTCTGCTTTCAAGGAGTTACTTGGTAACATCATTTTTCTGCATGTGATTCAGATGAAGCAAAACTTATTGACCACCCCTGCATGAAGCAGGCAGAACGCAGAGAATATTAAAGAGAATGAAGTAATGGGCAGCTGAGTTGTGCCATGAAATAGTTTGATTGAAATGAAACCACTTTGGATCCCATGTCCTCGTGCTGCCTGGCTCTCTTTGGATAGACCAGATAGGTTGTCCCCAAACTCTTTCTTGGTGTCTGTGCTGTAAGGGTTCCTCGTGTTGGTGGCCGCAATAGTTTGGGATGTTGACCAAGAGTATGTCTCGGCTACCAGACTTTTCCTTAGATCAAGGCAGCTTCTCTCCATCATACCTGCCAACTTCACAGTCCAAAGTTCCAACTCACAGCTTTCACAACAATATAACGCCCCATTCAACAATTTAGATAATTCAAATAAAATATCAATTTGAAGACTATACTCCTTTAAAGCAATGATTCAAACAAACAGAATTCCTAGGAGACCCATGGCTCTTCTCTAATTCTCTATCAAATAAACACACACACACACAAACACACATTATTCCCTGTCTTGTAAGAGAGAGACCTTTCTCTCTGGCTGCTTCCTGTACATCAAAATGGAAACATCCACTTCCTTCAGGATTCAAGAGCTACTTGATCTTTAATATCATCATGAGGTCATTTTCGGTCTTTCATTCTCCCCAGCAATTTTCTTTCTAAGACAAAGGAGACCGTTAACTCCCCTTCTGTCTCTCTAAGAGCTCTAAGATCTCCGTACAATGAGTACAATGGTTGGTAAATTGACACAATCTACTATTGGAATGCAAACAAATAATTAAAAATTTTATCACCAGCTTCCCTAAGCCTCCAACGTCTTGTCCCATTTAAAGAACCCACTTAGGATGCAAAGTATAAGTAGGCTTTGCAACCAACAGAAACCTGAAGACAAACAAGATGACCAATTTATTGTGTTAACTATAACTCAGACTCAGGACCCTGGACTCCAGGTGGCATCTGGGAAATGTACTTTAATTCATATGGAAAGTGGGAATACTGCATTTCATCTACTCACTTTCTGGTGTAGGTAGCCCTGGATGACATGATGAGTAACGAAGTGAACTCAGTCACACTTAAAACTTTTAAATTAAAGGCAACATTGATTTAAGATGAATACAGGAGACAGTCTACTTTCTATTTCCTTTTTTCTTGTCTTTATTTCTAAGCTGCAAGGAAAAGTAATTGCCTGGAGAACTCTGACTGGCAAACTGAAAAGGAAGTACCCATGAACCAGTAGCAAATACGTGGTGTTCCTCTTGTTTGGCTGCAAAATTCATCTTGACTTTCTGTTGGTTCTGGATGCCACGTCCTGGTCGTGGATGATAAGTGTTCTGCTATGACACAATTCTTTCTCACTAAATTTTTCATTTCCAGATCTCTGCCTTAGCTTAACATCCTAATGTGGTTGCTAACCGGACACAGAAAGCTGAGGCTGGTGACTTTTTCTTATTTCATAATCTTGAGGTCTTCTCAATCCTTTACATAATACCTTTCCATGTTAAACAAAAATCTGTGACACAAAGAAGGGGGTCTGATTCCTTTGCTTGATTATATAGAGAAGTGGGAGAAATATTAAGCTGGGAGTCCTTTGACCCCGGTTCTAAAATTGGCACTTAGACTAAGCCATGAGAGGAAGTGACTTTACACTCCTGTATGTGTAGCTTTTGAAAAGGTAAAAGGTGGGACTACCTCTCTGATAACTTTCCATTACTGACGTTCTACCCCCATGGGGCACTGTGATTGAGAGCGTGACTCTGAGTTTCTGAGTCCAAATCCTGCACTGCTACTGCAGGGGACTTTAGCCAAAGTACTTAAGCTTTCTGTGTCTCAGTCACCTCAGTCATAAAATGGGCATAAATAACAATACCAGCCTCAAAGGGTTTTTATGAATATTAAATTGGACAATGTGTTTGCAGCAATGTCTGGGTACCTGGTAAACATCGAATAAATGTTAGCTATTTTCCTTATGTGAGCTTTCTTTCTGATGTGCTGTATCTTTATCTTCTAAGAAGGGTGATGGTAAACCTGAACTGATTGGACCTGGTAATAACTTTTAAGGCTAAGACAAGAGTTTTATTCAAGTTAAAAATTTCAACATGGGCAGGCAGTTCAACTATTTGAGGATGATTCTTACCTTTTTCCAAATTCAGCTCATCATCTTGCCTGGCTTGAAAAGAATATAAGGCCTTGCAAAGACCATTGCCGAACTGGGTCACACCGGAGGCTGAAAGTTGGATCAAGTTATAGTGACTAACGCTGGGCCAGTAGGCAAGATGAACACGGTGGGAAAAGGTCTAGATTTTCAGCCATGTAGTGCAGAGCTTACATGTATCGAAATCTTCCCCAAAGGAAAGTCTATAATTGTACATAACATTCATTCTTTGATTCAGTAACCATTTCTCATGTACGTACTATGTGGATGAACTGTGTACATTACCTAATCAAATGCTACAGCAGAAAATGTCTGGACAAAAAGTTACTGTAGTAGTGGTAATAATAATGATGTTTAAATTGTTTCCCACCTGAACTTAATCCACATCAGTCAGCTAAGCAGTGTGGTAGCTGCATTCAGGTTTTGGAAAACCAACAACAGTTTTGCTGGTCAGGAATAAATAGGAAACCCGTGGACCAGGTGTGTCCTCCATCATCCCCAGTACTTAGGGAACTGCTCCCCAAACCACACAACTGTCACTCTTTAACACACCATGTGTTGGGCTTCCCAGGTAGCACAGTGGTTAAGAATCCGCCTGCCAATGCAGGGGACACGGGTTCGATCCCTGCTCCAGGAAGATCCCACATGTCACGGAGCAACTAAGCCCGTGTGCCAAACAAAAATAAATAAATATACCATGTGGACTGTAATGGCCTGGGTTTGACTGAAATTTTTTGCCAAGTTCTAATAAAGAATCTAGAGAGTCAAAGTTATGGTAACTCTAGTTGAACAGTGAGGGATAGTGACACATGCTTGTGTGGGTGTGCGTAGATGTGTGTGTGTGCACGTGTGCGTGCACGCTGAAAGGTACAAGGCGGCGGGGTGTGAATAAACGAATGACTAAAGTCAAGTGGCTGAACAGAGAGGGCGGGTCAGCCTTGGGATCCCCGTGTTTCTCACAGAGAGGCTGGGATTCCTGAGGCAGCTTGGAGGAGGCTATGGAGACACAGCTGCGGAGTTCCTCAGCCTGTTTCCAGGCTGAGTGTGTGGACAGCACGTTGCAGGCTGTCTGAATAACATGGATGCCAGTACCTTCTCACACTAGAGAATTCTTCTCCCAACCCTCCACTCTTCTTGAGTTCTTCCCACCTTTTGGGTGACACTTGCACAGAAAGCTACCCATTCTGACAAATTAATCAGTCCTGGTTGAAATGTAAACTTCTTTGAGCCAGTTTATGTCAATGTGGCTCTGAAAATGAAATGTAATTTTGTCAATGTGCTTTACCAATAGGACCCAGCCCTAAATTATTCTGGGCGTGAGATTACCTGTAGATGGAGAACTTGGAATTCTCTGCCCTCCCGAAGATGCCCTGCTCACAACATCCTCTAATCTCTTCGTCAGGAAAGGCCGAGATATTTTTACAGAACTATGTGTCTGCTGCTGTTGCAATAGCGACAAAAAAAAAGTCATTTTTAACAACATCATCATCAAAAGTACCTGGGAAAAGTAACTCTTCTACAGCTGTTTTCCTCAGCAATTTTTTTTAATTGTTGGGAGGAGGGTATAAAGAAATAATGTGATCCATTCCTAAATCCTACGGTAGCTCGTTCTTGTTTCTGAAACTTAGTGTTTTCAGAATTAGACAATTACTATATTTTATAGCCCGTATTCGCAATTCTGAGCTGAACCCCCAGGCCAAATAATAACATTTACAGCATTACTTCTACAAATTCAACTTGGTTCTGACGCAAGTGAAATGATCACGACTGTGTAAAGGACGGAGACCCTTTCAGAGCTTGAGTCTCTTAGAAAGGAAACGGTCCTTCATCACAAGGTGGTCACAGCCCCCTCTTCTGGTGGGAAATGGAAAACAGCTACCCGCGTACACTCACCCGCGCATCAATTCCTAGAGCGTAACACTGGCAAAACGCACGTGTGTGAATTTTTTACGTTGTGCTTATGCATTATCTACGTTACATACTACGTTAAACGGATGAGACTGCTGCACCTCACAAAAGCTTACAGTTTAGGTCCATATGAATACTAAGGTTTTGATTAAAAGATATTTTACTATAATAGCACGTTCGAAGGATAAAGTTAAAGGATGAGACGGAAGAAGGAACCCAAAGTGTTTTTAACTCATATTAATTTACATATGAATGCAAAGAATGTATTCATTTGTGTTTAGCTCTTGGTACTGTGCCCCCAAAAATAATGAAATAAGTTCATCTTGAAATTGTGCAGTTGGGGATTTGAGCAAGTGGCGTATGTCATTCACAACAGCTTTTTTGCCCTGATGCTGCTTTAAGCCATTCCACCCAGCAAGCCCAGTCAAAAGATTATAACCAACCTCTTCAGTGTTTACCTTTTCTTTCCACTTGAAGATAGAGTTACTACAGGCATGGTTGGCTTGAGGTCTTTGCTCAAGTTCTGCTAACACGGATGACAGTTTATAGGCGTTTGCTTGCAAAAGGTCTAGTTTCAAGTTATTCTGTGGATACATCATTTGACCATATGAGTAAATTTCTAAGAAATGAGGCACAACTGGGTAGGTAAAGGATATCAGGATAACTTCCAAAATGACAAAGAGGTCCAGAAAAACACACGGTCAACCCATTTACAATGCATATGCAGAAAATGCTGAAGAGAGGAAAACAATGCACACTTTAATTAGTCTAGAGGAAAGCCTTAGCTGTTGAGTGTGTCTTATTCTGGACTCTTGTAAATAAGGTAAACCAGAAACCTTGATAGGTATCTAACTCAGCATTTTGTGGCAATGAGTAGCTTTGCTCAGCTTTCTGCTGAGGAATGAGGTAGAGAATAATGAGTGTTGATTGCAGAAGGTAGGCTTTTGGAGGGCTTTGAAGAAAGGCAAGGGAACCATGGGCACTTAACATAAAGAACAGAATCAAACTAAAATGATGTGAGGCCGGGTTTTTGTTGTTGTTGATGTTATTGTTTCTTGACAAGGTGAGGTCTTATATTACTCAGAAAGTTTGCAGTAACACTTCTGGAATCAGGAAACAATATTCTGGGGCATTTGAATATAAACATAAAGAGTGAACCTAAAGCTATTCTCCTTGTCGCTCCTGTTGTTGATTTGACCTTGAGCTAGAAACTTTATAATGACTTCTCTGTCAAGTTGTGTTTGTTCAGGGTAAATCAAACCACAGAATCTAAATATTGGATTTGGATCAGCTTATCCAACCTTCTCTTCACAATCATCTCTCCCTTTTCCACACCTCCAGCCTGGTGTTTCCTCATCCTAATATCCCTGCCAGGGGGTCACAACCATGGGCCAAACACTTCCTGTCGATGGGGACTGGCTCTAGCCCTTGGAACGATCCACTGCATGGTGGGCAGGCTCGCCTATGATGGAATCAAAAGCTCCGCCCATAGCTGCCACCCTTAGATCTAGTCTGCACTTGAGAGCGTCACAGAGCAAGGCTCTCTCCTCTGTATCCTTCTCCTTTGGTTCCCCCTCCGGTATCCAAAGACAATACCTCCTCTAAACGCCTCCAGTTTCCGCAACAGTTCCTCAGAGAATATGGCTTGTCAACATCCTCGCTTCAAATATGGCTCTTCAAGGACAAAGAGCCAATGATTTAGGAAGAAATTAGATGAAACAGTCTCCCTCCTGCAAGAAACCTGCCCTGTGTAACACAAAATCAATCTAACACTCTCACGAGTTTCCCTCCACCAGCTGCCCAGGTGCATAACTGAATTACACGGACGTCTGGCATCCCCTATTTGAAGGCTCTTATTTGCTCCATCGCTAGGTCATAAACACCACCAACTCAGGGGTCAGATCATCTCCCATCTTGCATCCTCCACTGTGTGAATCAGGCCAGTTGTGTACCTGGCTGATCCTCATAAGTGCTCTATGTCAACGACAAAATTCTATGCACGAACCCAAAGAAATAAATTTATCACTTAAAGCCATCATAAAACGCTCCATATGACTGTCTTTTGGTAAATATCATTTCCATCGAATTAGTTAACTACAGATTTTATGCTGTCACAAAAATGTCCTACAGTCTGTTTTATAATTTTATAAAAAATTGTAGCCATGTGTCACTGCAAGGATATTAGGCCTCTGTTCCCAAGAGAACAGAATTCAGGCCTGTCTTTTCACAAAAAGTGTCAGGTTTATTTCTGCAACAGCACCTCCACTAAAGGAAGCCGCTGCTAAAAAAAACAGATAAACTGTACCTGGCTGCATCTCTCTACTTTTACCAAAGAACTATTGAACTTGCCCGTTTGGACAGAATTATTAGGTACCTACATTTACAAGAGAGTTAGTTAGACTACATGCAAGGAAAGGAAAGCTGGCCCAGCTTCCTGGATCCCTCAAAACTTTGCTAAAAATTTGATCTCTTCCTGAATTCTTCTCAGGTTGACACTAGTCAACTTCCTCTCCAATCACAGCAGAAGCCCTGTATCTTGCACACATGGTTTTTAGTATCTGTTTGTTTTTATTTCTGTATAAAATTCATGGGCTTTTGCTAACTACCCTTATAATGTGGGTTCTTCCGAAGAGACCACATTGCCCTTCAGTCCCAACAAATATCTAAGGACTGCTGCAGTCCAGCCTTTCAGCAAAAAGGCCCAAAGGCACCTCTCCCCACCCTCCTCTCTTGACGGTACCTTCTCTGCCCCTCAAAACGACCTTGGCCTCTAAAGTTTTTTCCTTGTGTCCCTGGAAGCTCTCGCCTCACACCCCAGTCGGTCATCTTTCTTCCACATCTCTCCTTTCCCCTGTTATTCTCGGAAGGCCCTGATATTAGCTCAGGGATGAATGGAAAACAACATCTGAATTATAATTACCAGAATCTTTAATTCTCCTCTGTGTACAGTGCTAGCATTTTCTAAATAATGCTTCATCCTCACAAAAACCCTTTGTTGTGTAGGTACCAACATCCCCACTTTAGAGATGAGAACGCTAAATGTGTCCCAGGTCCCTGTACCTGGCAGAGCTAGATCCGGATGCAGGCCTCTCTGAATGCAGGCCCTGTGTGTTCAGTCACATCTGTTCACTGGGGTAAATTACACATGGTTTCCAGACCTTGACTGAATGATTCTATTCAGGGGAATTCTATTTTAGGCACTTTTTTTCCCCTGAGAGGATACTAAAGCAAACGTTTCTAAGTAGCTGGATTTTTCCAGATTCCTCAAACCGCTTGTCCAGGAGCTGATCGTACAAACTCTGTTCTATGTCATGAGAAAGGAAAGGCAAACAGAGGTCAAATGGGCCAGAAAACAAGCTTTCCCAAAATAGCTCCTTCATCATTCAATCACTCTGCAAATATTTACCTCGTCCATTAAGGCTGCTGTGCTTTTTCGGCTTTCTGTGTCTGAGAAAGAGGAGTGGCTGGAGTATGCTTTCAGCATTCGTTCCAGGCCTGAAAGTGAAATCACGCTGTCAGTCACTGCTCCTCCCGGGCTAGTGGGACACCGCTGAGGGGCAGTTACACTCGGAGGGCGCCAGAGCCCAGAAGCGATGCCCGGAGCGATGGCCAGAGCGTTTCCCAGAGGGCTGCGGCTGTTTCTGTGCGTCGCTGTTACTAAATGGTACCGAATGGGTGACTTGTACTTTTATTTCGTGAGATTGGAGAAATGCTGGTGCTTAAGGCGTCTTGATTGTTATTTCTCAAGACGGACTTTTGAATCCTCCTTGCTGACCTGCCCCGTGGTGGATTCCTTATACTTGTCACCATGTCACGTTCTCCTCTGCTGGTATTTACATTTCTAAATGTTTCGCTCTCTTGAATTTCCTATCAAGTATTACATTGCAACAGGGTTCTCTGGTCCACATAAAATAAGCTCTAAAATATAAGTGTGGAGTTGTTTTTATTTCCTGTAGCACTTTAGAGCTGCTTCATGTTCTAACATGCCTGACCTCTAAGGGTAGTGTTTCATTTGAATGACTTTCACATCATTCAGGAAGCTTGTTTAAAAAGAAACAAACAAGTGGTGATCATTCTGTAATGTATAGAAATATTGAATCATTATGCTGTGCACCTGGAACTAATATAGTGTTATATGTCAACTATATTTCAGTAAAAAAAATAAACTTTTACATTCTTAAAATCACCTATCAAAAACTGCACCCAACAGAATAAAATAAAATAATATGGGGGAAATAAATAAATACATATATACAAGAAAACGAAAAGCCTTGTACACAGGAGGTTTACTATGTTTCAAACCAAACGAACTGTGCCTCATATCAGCCAATTTCAGGAACACAGTAAAATGCTTCAGTTCTGGAAATGGTGGTATAGTACTTATATAGATCTCACAGATAGGCCAAAATGTCATTTTCAATTTTTTTTTGCTCTCTCCTCTTTCATTTTTCTTCATTCACACAAATTAGGTTTGATGTTTGGTCTTTTAAATGAGATGATCCTTACACCAGCCAGCTAAAGCAGAATCACCCTAACTCCGAATGGAACCTCTGAGTGGAATACTTTTCCTTACCAGGCCAAAGAGATAATTACACACCTTCCTGGTCTCTCGAGGCTTTTTCAATATCTTTCTTCAGTCTCGACAGTTTTGATTTTATTGAAGACACCTGCCGCTCTTTACTCATTGCATTTTTAGGATCTTCTTCCTTTAGGAAAAAAGAAGGAAGTTTAACAATTTAAGGGGAAAAAAGTAAGAGTTGCTACTCCTAGTTGCACTGAGACTTTCACTGGCTATATTCATTTTAACTTGATGAAAGAAAAAAGTTAAAAAAAAAAAAAAAAGGCAGGGTAACCTTTGGTTTTCCACAGATTGGTCTACCTTTTCTAGACCTACTTAATAAGAAGACATCTTCTGGTTTTTGACTTGTAAGTATATAGCTGAGCAGTTTCTTTAATAGAAAAGAATTATTCTCGGAGGGTGACCATTACTGTAGCTATTTCCTAGGCGGGTGTGGCTCACCAGGGCAGGGGCACGAGAGCGTCAAGGAGGCTCGCTGACTTAACCAGGACTTTTCAGTTGAAGGGCAGGGGGGCAAAGGGTACTCCTCGCGGGAGAAATGGCAGGAGAAATGGCATGACCAAAGGACAGAGGGAGGATGGTGTGAACATGGGGCACAATAAACAGACCAGTTGCTTGAGCAGATGTAGTGGAAGAAAAAATTGTCTAAGTCCTTTAGGTCAGATTTTGGGGCTGAAGGAGGGGTTTTATCAGTAGGTTGTGAGAACCATTAACGATATCAGAGCTTTCATATACATTATTTCCAGAGTTGACAGGAAAAAAAAGGGTGTTAGGACGACACTGTAAATGCCTAGTGATAAGTAGAAGAACAAATGTCCTACAGTGATACGCAACTTAAAAGGATCAAAACCTTTATGTGCAAAAGAAAAAGAAAAAAAAAAAGATGTTACAGTCAGGTGGGGAAGTGGCTGAACATGAGGGCAGTAGAGGGACAGAAACCTTGATGAAAGAGGGAAAACTAATGACTGAAGGTGGACGTGGAGGAGTTAGGACTTATCTGAAAAGGAAGAAGGAAGGAAAAAAACTAGGACTCTGAATTTTTGGTGGAAAGACTAGCTTTAGATAGATTGTCCTGAAGAAAGGGAAGCGTGAAGATTTAGAGCAAAGAGAATACTGTAATAACTTTTATAAAAAAATACTGTAGAGGCTAAAATGTTTAATCTACATACTGTGTATTATATATGGTAAAAATGTTTTCCATATCCTTTATTACATGTGATTCTTATAACAACTCTACAAGATTGGCTTTATCCTCCGCATTTTACCTGGGACACTCAGAAATAAATGAAGGCCCAAGACTAAACAGCTAGGAAGTAATTACTTCTGAAACCCAACTCCAGTGACTCCCAACTCTCCAGCAGCGTCCACTCCTTCACATGCCTGCCCAAGGCGGAGGCCCAAGCTGACGTTACCCCACAGGGGCTCTGAGTAAACTGCAAGCGTGCCTCAGTCCAGCCCTCAGTCCTTCCTTGCTGGAGGCACGCACATCGTAATCTGACTCTCATGCCAGTCCAAGCCTTCATTTGGTTTCTTTGGAGATACCTGTTGTTTGCAAATATATTTCCAGGGATAGAGCACTCCTGGATCAACTTGAGATAGATTAGACTGCCATCGTTAACTTTCTTCAATTTGTCCTTCTCTTCCAAAAATTTGTCAGAAAGAAGATCGATACCAGAGGAGGCATTTAAACTGCAGATATGATCATTTGAACATGGCCTTTACAGTAACCTTACAAATATTTTTCACACCAATTACCAGCCCTCCAATATTTACACTCAGATTGTTTTCCTGTCTTACTCTAGTCCATGTAACTTTCATAGCACTCGATAAAAGCCAGTCTACACTCACTGCCAATGACTATAAAGTCAGATTTTGGAGGGGTTTTGCTTTAAGAATATTAGGACAGGACTTCCTAGATGGCGCAGTGGTGAAGAATCCGCCTGCCACTGCAGGGGACATGGGTTCGAGCCCTGCCCTGGGAAGATTCCACATGCCACGGAGCAACTAAGCCCGTGCGCCACAACTATTGAGCCTGTGCTCTAGAGCCCGTGAGCTACAACTATTGAGCTCATGTGCCGCAACTATTGAAGCCCACATGCCTAGGGCCCGTGCTCCACAACAAGAGAAGCCACTACAATGAGGAGCCTGCGCACCACAATGAAGAGTAGCCCCCTCTCGCAGCAACTAGAGAAAGCCTGTGTGCAGCAACGAAGACATAACGCAGCCAAAAAATAAATTAAATAAATAAATTTAAAGAATATTAGGACAATCCTATTCACCTATTTAGAGACACGGCCCATTCTCTTAGACAGCAGACTCGTAGTCGTAAGTTCTGGTGCATTGAAATTTCATAGAACCAAAAATTCCCATGGGTACGTCTGTCAATTAAAGATAAACCATCGTGGCTACTTCTTTACATTTCAATAAAAGCTTAGTCAGATTTTCAAGGAGAATGACCCTTGTTTTATTGACAGGTTAGCTGATAGAGGCACTTTTACAAGAAAGTAATAGATATATTTTGTTGTACATTTTCCCATCTCAGGGATCACCTACACTATTTGGAAGAAAAATAAAGAAAAGTACTTTCCCCATGTAATCAAATCTTTCTTTACAATTCCATCTCCACCTTTGTTTCTGCTTTGGACAGACATTGCTATTGCTAATTTGCTTTGCCTTTGCCAGGGTTGGAAAAAAAGATTCAATTAAAGAAACAGCTGGCCATTTATTGCTCTTTAGAGGGCGAGAAGGAGAAAGCTGGTCAGAATTTATTGTTGTGTCAGATCTAACTGCCTTTCCCTCTCCCCTCATCTCTTGTTCCCTGAGTGGGGGTCCTGGGATGTTCACTTTGGCTACTCTTTAACTCTTATAGGAGGATATGACCAGTGGTCCAGTTTTATACACAGACAGGGATGAGCCTTCCAGACTGGACCTTGGAAGTCTGAGTGAAATACAGCGGAGGGACCTGGGAGGAGCAACCAGGAATTTTTCCTGCAGATTTTGGTAATTAATGATCAGCACCTGGAACACTACAGTTAAAACTAACAATTGATACAGCCACTATGAAAAACAGTATGGAAGTTCCTTAAAAAACTAAAAATAGAACTACCATATGACCCAACAATCCCACTACCGGAAATATACTCAGACAAATCCATAATTCAACACAAGCAATAGGGAGATTGGAATTGCCTTATATACATTACTAATAAGGAAAAAAATATCAAATTGTACACTTTAAATATATAGTTTATTGTTAAAAAAAAACACACACACACAAGCACACCAATGTTCATAGCAGCACTATTTACAAGAGCCAGGACGTGGAAGCAACCTAAATGCCCATCAAGAGAGGGATGGGTAAAGAAGATGTGTTACATATATACAATGGAATATTACTCAGCCATTAAAAAGGAATGAAATTGGGTCATTTGTAGAGACCTGGATGGACCTAGAGAGTGTCATACAGAGTGAAGTAAGTCAGAAAGAGAAAAGCAAATATCATACAATAATGGATATATATGGAATCTAGAAAAATGGTGTAGATGGTCTTATTTACAAAGCAGAAATAGAGACAAAGACGTAGAGAACAAATGTGTGGATACCAAGGGGGCAAGAGGTGGGGAGGGAGGAACTGGGAGACTGGGATTGACACATGCACATTATTGATACTGTGTCTAAAATAGACAACTGATGGGAACCTACTGTGCAGCACAGGGAACTCTACCTGATGCCCCGTGGTGACCTAAATGGGAGGGAAGCCCAAAAGGGAGGGGACAGCTGTATGTGTGTGGCTGATTCATTCTATTGCGCAGTAGAGGCTAACACAACATTGCAAACTAACCATACTCCGATCACAATGAAAAAAAGGAAAAAACAACTAACATAAGGGGAGCAGAGGGCAAAGTCCTTGAGGGACAACCCGACCCAAGAAGACAAAGAATTCACCCCAGGAGAGCAAGCAGGCCAAATGTCTGTGCTCTTACCAGCGACGCTGATCGGTTTTTAGCAGCGAAGTTAATGTGATGATAGAATCACCCAAATGCCCTCAAAATAAGCCTCTGTGATGGGCAATTACTTTATGATAGAGGAGGCAAGAATATACAATGGGAAAGAGACAGCCTCTTCAAAAAATGGTGCTGGGGAAGCTGGACAGCTACATGCAAAAGAATCAAACTGGATTCCTTTCTCTTACCATATATAAAAGTAAACTCAAAATGGCTTAAAGACTTAAACAGAAGACATACCACCATAAAATTTCTAGAAGAGAGTATAGGCAAAACATTCTTTGACATAAATTGTAGCAATGTTTTCTTAGGTCAGTCTCCCAAGGCAATGGAAATAAAAACAAAAATAAACAAATGGGACCTAGTCAAATTTACAAGCTTTCACACAGCAAAGGAAATCAAAACCAAACGAAGAAACAGCCTACAAGTGGGAGAAAATATTTGCAAACGATGTGAACAGGGGCTTAATTTCCAAAATATATGAACAGCTCATACAACTCAACAATAAGAAAACAAACAACCCAATCCAAAAATGGGCAGAAGACCTAAAGAGACATTTCTCCAAAGAAGATATACAGATGGCCAATGGGCACATGGAAAGATGCTCAACATCAATAATTATTAGGGAAATGCACATCAAAACTACTATCACCTCACACCAATCAGAATGGCCATCATTAAAAAGTCTACAAAAAACAAATACTGGAGAGGGTATGGAGAAAAGGGAACCCTCCTACACTGTTGATGGAAATGTAAGTTGCTGCAGCCACTATGGAAAACAGTAGGGAATCTAGCAATCCCACTCCTGGGCATATATCCAGACAAAATTATGACTCAAAAAGATATATGCACCCCTATGCTCATAGCAGCACTATTCACAACCGCCAAGACACGGAAACAACCTAAATGTCCATCATCAGACCAATGGATAAAGAAGATGTGGTACATATATACAATGGAATACCACTCAGCCACAAAAAAGAATGGAATAATGCCATTTGCAGCAACATGGATACAACTAGAGATGATCATACTAAGTGAACTACATCAGAAAGAGAAAGACAAATACCATATGATATCCCTTATATGTGGAATCTAAAAAGTGACACAAATGAGCTTATTTACAAAACAGAAACATATATATATATATATATATATATATATATATATATATATACACATACACGTGAAAGGTGTTAGGAGAGTAAATCCTAAGAGTTCTCATCGCAAGGAAAACCATTTTTTTCTATTTTTTTTAACGTTCTCTCTCTATAGGATGATGGATGTTCACTAAACTTGTGTAATCATTTCATGATGTATGTAAGTCAAATCATTATGCTGTACACCTTAAACTTATACAGTGTTGTATGTTAATTATGTCTCAGTAAAACCAGAAGAAGAAAGAAAAAAATAGAATCCTCTAATTAGGTTAAAGTCTTTCAAAGGCAAGGATCAGGAAGAATGTTGATAATCATTCGCACCTCCTAAGATTCGCCTCTGGGTAATCCCTTCGCCTTGAGTGCGGACTGTTTACTCACTTGCTTCTAACAAGCAGAATGTGATGAGATGTCAGTACTGAGGTTAGCTTATGAAAGACCACGCTTCCATCTTGGACACTCTGGCTCTGGCTCTCTCGGATTGCTAGTTCTGGGGGAAGCAGGCTGACATGCTGTGAGCTGTCCATAGTTGGAGAGACCCACACGGCAAGGAACTGATATCGCCAGCCAATAGTCGGCGAGGAGCAGAGGCTTGTCATCAGCCATCTGAGTGAGCTTAGAAGCAGGTCGGATCCCAGTAGAGCACTGAGATGTCTGTGGTCCTGGCTGACACCTTGATTACAGCCCTGTGAAGAACTCAAGCACCCAGCTAAGCTATGCCTGGATTCCTGACCCACAGAAACTCTGAGCTAATAAATGTTTGTTTCAAGCTGTTAAGTTTGGGGGTGAGTTGTTATACAGCAATAGACAACCAAGATACACAGTGATTATTTATAGAGTGTGAAGATTCAGTCTGGAGGGGAGGGACAGATTGGGAGTTTGGAATTGACATGTACACACTGCTATATCTAAAATAAATAACCAACAAGGACCTACAAATGGCACAGGGAACTCTGCTCAATACTGTGTAATAACCTAAATGGGAAAAGAATTTGAAAAGGAATAGATACATGTATATGTATAACTGAATCAGTTTGCTCTATGCCTGAAACTAACACAACCTTGTTAATCAACTATGCTCCAATATAAAATAAAATTTTTTTAAAACTTAAAAAAATAAATGAAATAAAATATTTGCTTCAAAAAATAAGATTCGGGCTAAAACCCTGTTTGAAGTTCTTCCCTTGCAGGGAATACCCAAGACATGTTTTCATCGCCCAGTTTGTAAACCACACAGCTTTTAAAGTTATGGACTATGAAAAAGTCAATATTTTCGTTTACAAAACAATATGCTTCCTTTACAGTTGCTCGCAATTTTTTTCAAGACGAATCCCTCGGTATTTGAGTAAGATTCCCCACGAATGAAACGTCCTTCCATCCCATACTTACAAAGTAATCAGTTAACAGGAACTCAGATTTATTTTCTGTAGATGAAACCGCGGTTTCTTCCATGAGAGCCTGGATATCATTTTCAACATCTATCTTGCTGACGGCACAGTGAATCTGCGTGTGGCACTGCAACACCAAGGAAAGCAGAACAAGGTTGCAGAAGACACATTTCCTGCCAGTTCTTACCATGCATACCTGAGATGGAGAATTCTTTACTACTCACTGTGGTCAGGGTTTGGCCAAAAACAGAAATATGTTGGGAGTACTGGTTTAAGTTATTGCATAAGAGTTGAATTCTTTCCTTCTCCAGCTCCAGGATGCTCTGAAAAGGATGAAAAATGAGATTAGATCAGCCCGTGGATACAAAACTGAAGTCACCCACTAAGCACTAACACAACAAAGAAACTCCAAGTGAGCCGTCCTGTTTGTGCCTCTAGATTATGTTATCTCCAAGCTGTGGAGGGCGCAGTTTCCCAGGACAGGAAGGTGATTTGGTGTCTGTCTTATTTATCATCCATTAGAACTGATTTAACTCTCACACTTTCCCCAGGCTTTTCTGGGCCAAAAGGCACATAGGTGGATGTCACAGGTTACCTGACATTCACATAGAAGGGGGGGAAAACCATCTGTGGGTTCCAAAAAAAGACTGAAGCCCAGTAAAGTCCATGTCTGCATCTCGGAAATGCAGTCAGACACTAAATATTTCTAGAATTGTTTGCAGCACACGGAAGGCATTCTGCCGGTCTCTGCAGGGACAACGGTGGTGAGAGGCAAGTTCTCTGCTGAAGGAAATTATCTGATGAGAGCAGAACCTTAAAGTCTGATCGTTTCATCATCCTGGCCTAAAACTAGGCCTGGGGGGGTCAGAGACCATTCTTTGAAGGTGGGAACACATCCTCCCCGTTTGGTGGGGGATGACAAAAATTCCACCTTTAGAGTTTTACAGTTTTTAGCTGGGAAGAATAAATAAAGTGAGGGAGATCACATTTGCCTTCTCAGCCATCAACACTTTAGAAAGAGTTAGTTATCTGACTCCCGCCACTCACTGCCAGCCCAGCTGCAGACTGGCTGTCTTGAGGAAACAAGAGATGCTTGGAAGTAGGCGTTGCCCGAGAAGGCTGGGTCGCGTGGGAACGCAGGCAGGGTTCCTAGGCCGTGTGGGGGCCATGGGAGGCGGCTGGGTACGTGCCCAGACGCCTGTGGGCTTTGACAGACCTGGCAGGTGTCCAAGACAACAGGCTGCACCCCGTTTCTGTAAGGACAAGGCCCGGGCTTCCCTCCTCTATCCAGAGGCGAGGTTGGTTCCTCTCAGACCCGCCATCCCAGCCCGCCCCTTCCCACACAGTTAAGAGCACTCAGCAGTAGTCCTTGGTGAGGAAGAAAGCCGTCTTGGGCGGACGGGTGGGTGGCATTCTCGTGGAAGGAAGAGGGGTGGACTGCGTCTCAGGGCCTCTGGCAGAGGGGGGGGCAGAGCGACGTCACACAGGCCCCTGGCTTCCTCCATCCTGCCTCTCAGCACAGCTGCGGGGCCACTGGCCTGCCCGGCATGGTGTCCCTTTACATCCCTGTGTGTAGGCTGCGTTCTCATCCTGCTCTTATGTAATCTATGGTATATAATCACTACATTTTTTTTAAAAGATGTGTGTAATAATTACATAAAATGTACCATTTTCACCATTTTTAAGTGTACCGTGTAGTGGCATTAAGTCCATTCACATCGCTGTGCAACCATCCCCATCATCCATCTCCAGAACGGTTCTCATCTTGCAAAACTGAAACTCTGTCCCCAGCAGACACTGACTCCCATGCTCTCTGCCCCCAGCTCCCCGGCGGCCACCATGCTACTTCCTGTCCTCCATGAATTTGACTACCCTAGGTATCTCACATAAGAGGACTCATACAATATTTGTCCTTTCATGTCTGGCTTATTTCACGTAGCATAAAGTCTTCAGTACTCAACCACGTTGTAGCCTGTGTCAGATTTTTCTTCCTTTTTAAGGCTGGATAATGTTCCACTGTCTGTACATACCACACTTTGTTTACTACGATATAGTCATTTTAACGTCGCTATTAAATGCAAGCGGTAAAAGGCTGGCAGGAACTGTGAACATCTATGTCAACGACATGCAAATGTCAATTCTGTGCCAAGTGTCCTGACACTTGAATCGGGAGGCCTAGAGCTCTGTGCCCCCATGGTCACCTTTTTTACTCTAGTCAGACGCCGCAAAATTTTTGCAAGTCAATGGGAATGAAATACTTTTGTTTCTGTTGTTGGTCTCCTGAGTCCTTCTCCAGAATCTCAAGTACCCTCCATTCGAATGTGCCCTCTGCCTCCCACATACAGGATTAAAGACACAGAAGATCAGCCTAGTAAATGTAATGCTTCTTTAAAGGGCATAAACCAAATACCTCCTCTAATAAATATGTAAAATAAATTCTGCCCAGTGTCTTGGTCCGCAAGTGGTACAGTCTTCGAAAAGAAAGAGTTTTTACATCACGGAAAAAGATCTGGAAAGCAGCTGTTCTAGTTTAGCACCGTGAGCAAAGGACAGGACGGAAAACAAAAGCCAGGTCTGGGGAACACACTGCATCCCTGCCAGCAGCTGTTTGTTTCTTTACTGTGACAAGTGCTGAGCCACTAGCATCAATCTGAGACTAAAATAACCAGTGTCCCTTGGTGGCAATGGTAATATTTAACAGATTTTAATTACATTTCAGGGAAATCATTGAGATGATCTATGTTTGCTCGTGAAAAGAGGCTGAGATAAATTCCACTGTGTGAAGGGGAAATCCATATCTCATTGAATGAATTATTGCCTTGTATTACCGTGTTCTTTTTGTATAAAATAGGTCGTAGAGAAGCAGGATACTCTGGAGGACCTCAAATTGCCCTCCTGTGTTCTCACAACAGCACGTGGGAGGAAAGTGGGATCAAGCAGTTATCAAGGAAGGGCAGATGGAGAGGCCGTCTGGGGCCCCGGCTTCACGATATTTCACACTGTTCGTTCACCCTTTCACTTCCTGCTGTCCTGACCTTCCACTTTGTACTTCCCCGGGGAGCTTGGAGGGACTTCATTTCCATCTAAATTGTTTTCACAAACCTGATCAAAGAAGTATCTTGCTTGTTCTAGAGCAGGAACTCTCAAACTTTAGTATGCCCAGCAATCACCTCAACCCCTTCCTGCAATCATTCAGGAGTTCTGACGCACCCTGTCTAGGGAGGCACTCCGGAATCTGAATTTTAACAAGCACCCTAGACATTGTCCTGGGCTCATAAAGGGCTACAAGAAAATACGTTTTAAAATCGTCTCTGTTTCTTCCACCGGAGATGACCGCGGTTAACATTTTGATGTATTTTAGTCTGTCGGGGTATGTGCGTATGTGTGATTTTATCTTTTTAGTTAGTGAACAAATGATTAAAATTGGTACCTGTTTTTTCGCTTAACGTTATACATGAGCAGTTCCCAATGCCATTAGTCTCCCAAGCACCATCCTAATGAATAGTCCCTTGTGTGGCGTGTATTGGTTTATTTAGTCGTCGCCTTAACGTTGGCTCTTTGTATTGCTTCTTCCTTTTTATTTTTTGTGTATTTTGATCAGAAATCTGTGTTTTGTTTTTCCTCAAGATGGATTTCTGGAAAGGAAATTAAGTTTTTCAACCGAGGCTCTCAGAACTAAACCGTGATGTCCTAAGGCGTCCGTTATCTACGAGGAGTTACCATCTCTCCTCCGCATCTAGAGTGGTATTAGTCACTGCCATCCTTGGGGAACTGAGAAAACAGTCACGCACGTTATTTTCTGTGTTCTGTGGTTCAGATGAGGACCGCTGGTGGAGAATGTGAACGTTTTTAAGGTTCTTTGCACTTATTGCAAATGGCTTTCTAAAATAATTCCCTAAGTAAATACTACCAATACCAAACATTTCATTTGTGGTCATTTTTGATAGAGTGGCTATTATTATTATTTTGTTTTATTTTATTTTATTAATTTATTTATTTGTTTTTGGCCACACGGTGCAGCTTGCAGGATCTTAGTTCCCTGACCAGGGACTGAACTCGAGCCCACGGCAGTAAAAGCGCCGAGTCCTCCCCACTGGACCACCAGGGAATTCTTGAGTGGCTGTTATTTTTCAAATTATATGATAGCTTATTTCTACCAACTGGATTGTTTCTTCTTGGAAGGTAGGAAATGTGGCTTAAACATAGAATAATTATGAAGTAATAAGGCTAATTTTGACATGTGGTTTGTGAAATTAGTTTCATTACTTAATACTCACACTTGGGACTTAATAATATTTCTCACAGTATCTAGTAAACTGCCTTGAGCATAGCTCAGTGAATGGTCTCTGAAAGAATTTGTGAATCTGGAGAGTAAGAAGGGGTAAGAGAACACATCATAGGATGTTAAAATACGTTCTCATGTTCCACTTTTACAGAAGAATGGTGGGAGAATGGAGGAAAAAACGAAATGCAGCAATCCTGGTTGACTCATTTCCACCTCTCACACGTCTAATAAAATTCCCTTTTCATTGGGTTCCGCCCACTTTTGTTATGTGTCTTCATGAATATCGCATTTTACTCCAGTTGTTTGTAAACAAGAGAGACTAGAGAACACAGAGTGTAATACGTGAGTCGATGACTTGTTGGCATGGCCTGAGTGCGTACAAGCCAAGGGAATACTAAGCAGGGGAATCCTTATTGGTTAGGGCGAGGCAAGGATGATCCGACAGGAGCATCTCAAGTGGCTCTAGTGGGGCTTGGTTTGGCTTTCGCGGGGCAGAGGGCACCTCTAAGCAAGACAATAAGCCTAGAACTTAACCTTAGAACTCTAACGGGGAAAGAGGACTTGTGTGAACTCAAAGAACAGGGGAGAGAAAGTCCAGTGGACTCCAGCGTGGTGGTAGCAATAAAGCAGGAAACAAAGAGGATGAAAGGAAACCTTTCTTTTCCTTATGGAGATTCTGACTTCTATTAGATTCTCCACATGACTCAGATTCTAATTTAAAAAAAACCCAGGGTCTGCAATATTTTTGAAGCTGAGTTGAATGGAGGTCTTTTGAAATGTAAATAAATATGCATCTTGTCACCATCAGGAAGACTTTATAAGCAAAGAAGATAATTTCCATGATGTTTCAATATAAAAGTTTGGACTGCTGTTAGGGGGGTGGGGTGGGAAGAGCAGGTGGAAGAGGACCCCAACAGGAGAAAAGGACACTGAGAGAAAGGAAGGAGAGACCTAGTAAGAGCCTCTGATAAGGGTAGTTAGTAACAGCGATACCTAACACACTTTGAAGACCAGCTAGATGTCTGCTACACCAGGAATCCTGGCAGCGATACCAGTAAGAACCATAATTATCCCCACTGCTGTGCTGCAGATAGAAAGATGAGACGGATGGAGGTGCCGAGGTTACGTGTTCTTCTTATAGCCCTTGAAGGGTGCCTGGAAGATGGAATGGGGGCCCTGGTTTCTCTCCCACACAAAGCTCCTTGGGAAAAAACAAAACAAAACACATGGGTGCATAACTTACCTGGAAGAAATTTTCCAGTGTGTTCTCCCATTTCAGTCTGGTAGAACAGCTGGCTATGTTTTTCTGGTAGTAATTTTCATCTTCTTTTGACAACTTCTCAGTTGACTTTTTCAGTTTATTGAGGAGCTAAAGTAAAACATCAGTGTCACGTGTTCATGAACACATTTACGAAAGCCCTTTGCAATTCCGGAGAAAGAATTATATGCGTCCCAATGATGAGTTTCTCATCTCCCAGCTAAAGTCATAAACAGTAACTGTAGATGATAAAATCAAAGATCTTTCTCAGAAACAGGGATGTCAGAACTGAAAGGAAACCTAAGGGCTTTTCAATAGGATTCCTTCAATTTTTCCAATGAGGAAATTAAGGTCCTTAACTGTGACATGATATGCCCATTTTCATCCGATGAAGGATCTGTCTTCAAATGACAGGGGAGGAGAAGCAAGCACAGATCAGGAACCTCCAACTCGAAACCATAATCTACTAATGATTCCTGTACTCTTATTTGGTAAATCCTTTCAGCCTCTGCATTTCTTATGGGGACAGGTAAGGAGGTTTGTGCAATCAGATTGTTTCTAGAACTAGCATCAGGCCTGGCGACCATCCTCTCACTTCACTTTCACTATATAAACTCTGCAGTATAACTCTGGAATCAGACTTCAGGATCAGAGTCCTGGATCTGACGGCAGGTGAGTTACTCAGCCTTCACAAGCCACCGTTTTCTCATCTCTGTGACGGGGACAGCGACACTCCCACTTCACTGTGTTGCTTTGAGGAGTCAAGCAGGTAATGCAGGTGAACAGGGCTCACTGCTCAACATCTCCTGTAGCACTCGAAGTCTAGCGAGTGTTACTATTGCTAGTGAAGAGCCTGAGATGCATGCCATTGTTCACTGCAGGTTACGGACAGCGTGACAAACACTTTCCTGTCATCCTGACCCCCAGGGATCTGCTCCTTCACAAAAAGCCCCCTCAGGCCAATCACCAAAATTGGCCATTCTGATTGTGAAAATCAAAGTAAAACAAAACTCTCCGGACCAGGGTAGTTTGAACGGATTTCTCAAAATGCTCAGACACATAATTTCACGTCTTTGAGAAAGAAAGAAGTTGTGTCACGTGAATGAGTCTCAGACTTCAACATGCCTTGGAACGACCAGAGATTCTTGGAAAATGGCAGGTTTTCAGGGTCCCACAAGTAGCAATACTGATTCTCGAGTTCTGTCCTGGGATCAGGAAATCTGAATTTTCACTACCTCCTCAGATGATTCTGATGCAAGTGGTCCTCAAACCACAGCTCAAGGAGAACCAAGGATCCCTCTGCATTAAGCAGTTTAGGAGTTTCAAGGACAGAGATAAAGGTTTTCAAGAATGCCCCTCTTTATGTTTAAGGACATTTTGACTAACTTTTCAGTAATGAAGAACCTTCATCCAAACTGCTGAGTACTAACACCACTCACTTTCTTATTCCAGTTGACACGCCAGCCATTCAACTGTCCATCAGCTCTGATGTATGATCTATCCAGGATACGGTTGGTTTTGTATATCAAATGTAATGAGCCATTTATCTATAGAAACATGAGCTTGTGAATTTTCACCTGATAATGATACAGAGAAAGGGCTGAATGTGTACCATGGCTATACTTGGCTAAGTCATTGTCCTTTGATTTTTACTGTGTCCAAGCCCCCAGCAATGAGAACAGAGTCACTTTGGAGATGACCACTCACGTTCATCAGCCTACATTACATAGCTATTGACTAGAAGTTTCTGTTCAGCAAATTTACAGCAAATAACCCCAAACAGATACAGAAGAATGGAGACTTATATTCTTATTTAAGGAATTTCTCAGAAACTTTTCTAAAATTTGTCAAAGATTAAATACTTTTTCTTTCCTCTTCCCTTTCTCTTGGAACGATCATCGATTCATTCATTCATCAAACATTTCTTGACTGCCACACTGTGTCATGTACTAGACACTGGGAACCGATAAGGGAGCTAGATAAGCTCCCTCTTTAGTCAGGGACCCACACAGGTCCTTGCTATCCTGTGTGATAGATCCCAGGATGATAGAAGTATTCGGCTGTCACAGAGTGGGTGCTCACAGAAACGATCCCTGTGCGAATAAACCTGAAATGCAAGTAGGAGTTGGTGAGGCAAAATAGCAGGACGTGATACCAAAAAAAATTTGGCGAGGTTGGAGCACACAGTTTGAGAGAAATCGTAGCAAGTGAAAATGCTGAGGCGTTAAGCAAAGACCAAGTCAGGGAGGGTCTTGAGGGCCACATAAAGGAGTTTGTGCTCTCTTCTGAGGTCACCTGGAAGCCTTCAAAGGCTTTTTAAAGCAGAATAATATGCTCAGATTCGAGTTCCAGAAAAGTCAGCTTGGCTTGTGTATCGGTAATAGATAAGGCGGGGCAACACTGAAAGCCAAGACACCAGTTTGTCAGTCGGAGTAACCCAAACAGAGATGACAGTGGCCTGGGAGAGAGCAGTCGCCGTGGAGGGGAGTAGAAGTAAGTAAATTCTGGAAGTGTTTGGTTTAGGACTTAGAACTGGGAGGATGTGGTGGATGGTGATATTCAAAGATATAAAAAACAGAGGAATAAAAAATATTTTTGGTAGGGGAAAGTGATGATTCTAACTTTGGATATCAAGTTTGAGGTGCCAGAGAGCAGCTTAGAGACTGGTTTGGGCCGGAGATATAAATTCTGGTATTGTTGGCAGAGACACGGTAGCTGAAGCCTTGAGAGTACATTTGTTGAGTACCGGTTATGTATTGAGCACTTGATATTGAGAGTACTGTGCTGGACACTGGAGATGATACGATGCCGAATGAAACAGAATGAGGCCCAGGAGAGAAATCATCAGGCACAGCAATACAGAAAGTGCAGGCAGAACAAAGGAAGTCCCTAAACGAGCTTAAGAAAAAACTGACAAAAAGGAAAACCAAAAGAGTAAGAAGTTGTTGCAGTTAAAAGAAGAGAGTGTTTCTAGAAGGGAAAAGTCAACGATGCTGAAAGCTTCCAAGAAGTTAAATAAAGTCAGAACTGGAAAGCACCCATTGGCTTTGGCAACAAAGGCCACGTTGTTTTCAATGGCAAGAACATTCCGAGCAAAACGGTGGGGAAAGCTTGGTTGGTGGTTTGAGGAGTGAACAGGAGATGAGGAAGTGGAGACAGAGCACAGATAACCCTTTCAATAAATCTTATTGTAAAAAGAAAGAGATGATGACATCTGGAGAGGAACAGGAATAGGGTCACGGAGGGTGTCTCCCTGACTCTTCCTACTCTCCCAAGATAGAGGTAAGTTGAAAAGGCTGATGGGAAGCAACTCTTAGAGAGGGGTATATCCGAGATACAGGAGAGAAGGGAATGATCAAGGGAAGGGTCTCTGAGAGGAGGCTGGGATGGGAATCAGAGCACAGGAGCAAGAATTGGCCTGTCCCACTGCACATAGGACTTCAGTAGACAGGTGCTGTACTGACTTCTATTTACTCTGTGACGTTCGAGGCAACACGGTCTGCTGAGAGTGAGTGGTGAGGATGGAGGAGGGAGAAGAATGGAGATGTAGATCAGCTTCTGGTGAGAACAAGGATTGCCGAGCAGGAAAACGGGAAGGATTGCTGAGCAGCACCGAGCCAGCCTGGCTCAGGCGGGAGATCCAGGGCATGTCTATATGAGACGTAAAAATGGACTCTGCCTTAGGTGTTCAGCTTTAGGACTAAAAAAAAGAGAAAGCTACCAGATAAAGTGATGAAGATGGTAGGGGTCTGTGAGGTAATGACTGCCAAGGGCTATGGTTAACAGGACCAGCTGGAGGAGGGCAGGGGAGGATGGTGAATTTCCTCCTGCGAGAGAAACTGCTAATGCGGGAAGGAAGCAGAAATTCACCAGGTAGCTGCCGGTGCATTTTCCTTTGTTATTCCTTGACATCGATAAAGAATAGCTTCTAATGAGGGCTCCAAATGCCTACAATAAGGTCCCGGAGCTTAGGTTTCTAACACACTTTGGTTTTGCCTCCGCCTCAGCAGCTGTCTCGTTATTCAATACTTGTTATGTGTGAAGACTGACACAAGAACCTTGTAAAATCTTGCGAAAAATGAATTTAAGCTATTCAACTAACAGTTCCCTCAGATGAAATAATGGAGTTACTTGGCAATGACAGTTCTCTTTTTCTTCTAAGAATGTTTTGGGCTGCAGTGGAGCTGCCTGCATTTCCTTAGTGGGACTCCCCCTTTGGGGGAAGGTGACTATTTCAAAGGTTCCCAGTCTGCGGCACACACCATGCGCGGGAGCAAGACAGCCTAGTACTCCAGTATTATTTGTGTCCATTTTGCCTAAAGAGAGTGTTCAAGCTTACTCCTATTCAATATATGAATCGACACTGGTGCCCACCCGTGGACAGGTGAGCATTCTGAAGGGTTCTGGAGGGAGAGTGGGAATTTTGCAACATGAGAAGCTGGCGTGGGTCCTCACACGTCTTCACTCTCAGCATCCTGCGACGCGTGCCCAGCAGCGGAGACTGGGTCACGCAGATGTACAGATTTACGACCTAGCTTGAATTAGGTTACCACACGCAAAATGAACATGTGCCTTAAAAAGATTTCTGCCAACAGGCTGTAGAGTGGTGTTAACACTAACAAGGCGCGCACAAGAAAGGCACGGGGAACGTCAGAACGGATGCTTTCTCCTGCTTCCGAGGACGCGTGCCCCGTTACCCACGGGAAACGGTAAAAACTGGCATTATCTAGCGAGAGCGGATGAGAAGCTGACCAAAAAACTCACATTATCAGGAGGATGTATTAGGACTTCCCTGGTGGCACAGTGGTTGGGAATCCGTCTGCCAAACGCAGGGGACACGGGCTCAAGCCCTGGACTGGGAAGATCCCACATGCCGTGGGGCAACTATGCCCGTGCACCACAGCTACTGAGCCTGCACTCTAGGGCCTGTGAGCCACAACTATTGAGTCCATGTGCCGCAACTCTTGAAGCCCACGCGCCTAGAGCCTGTGCTCTGCAACAAGAGAAGCCACTGCAATGAGGAGCCTGCACACTGCAATGAAGAGTAGCCCCCGCTCACTGCAACTAGAGAAAGCCCGTGCACAGCAATGAAGACCCAGTGCAGCCAATCAATCAATCAATCAATTAATTTTTAAAAAAGAGGATGTATTAGAAATAAGAATTTATATTTACTATGGTTAAGGCTGAACCTGGCCCCAGGTGTGTATTTTGTCTATAGACATCACTTAATGACTATATGAAGACATCATGATTAGCTAATCACTGAGAATATTATTTCATTTTTACCACATCCTTCAAATATTTCTACTTTCTGTGTTTTATAATGTTCATAACATTAGTTTAATATAAAAAGTATTAAATATAATATACAACATAGGTAAAATACATTATATAATGTATTGTTATGTGTATATATTTTTCACTTATTTGGAGTGTGAGCTAAGAGATGTTTAATAGGACTCCTTATCAGAAACACTGGACACCATTGATTTAATTTGTCATCTGTTGATAATACCTTTTCTTATAAAAATACATGGGGGCTTCCTAGGTGGAGCAGTGGTTGAGAATCCGCCTGCCAATGCAGGGGACACGGGTTCGATCCCTGCTCCAGGAAGATCCCACGTGCCGTGGAGCAACTAACCCCGTGCGCCACAACTACTGAGCCTGCGCTTTAGAGCCCGTGAGCCACAACTATTGAGCCCATGTGCTGCAACTACTGAGGCCCACGTGCCTAGAGCCCGTGCTCCGCAACAAGAGAAGCCACAGCAATGAGGAGCCTGTGCACCGCAATGAAGAGCAGCCCCCAACTCACTGCAACTAAAAAAAGAAAAAAAAAAAAAAAAGAAAGCCCGCGCACAGCAAAAAAGACCCAACGCAGCCAATAAAAAAAAAAAAAAAAAAATACATGGGGATCAGGAATAACTTAGGGTCCTATCTCATACTCTGCCACACTACAGCTCAGCAGAGACCCCGCACAGAAGGGGAATCAACCAGTTCTCCCGTGCTCACAGCTAAGGGCAGGAAGTCCAGCCGTCTCTAAGCCACATGCACTCAGCCAGCCCTGAGAGGTTACCTTCTGCTTCTCTTTCTCGGTCGTGATTTGCTTGGAGCTTTCTACAAGATGGAAAAGTGCTTCATGCTTCTTGGTACTAACCATCAATTTCTTCTTGGCCTAGAGTCAAACACATACAAAAAAGCAAAGAAGGATCAGAAACTAATATTAAGAGGAAAAACTTTTCTGGAACAAGCCATGTTCACGTGCTAGCTTTAGCAATTGTGTATTTTTAGTTCTTCATTTCTGCCCTCACCTCAAAATCTGCCTAAAATATCACAGTGGCTAACATGTTACCCTGAGAACCATTTTCTCATTCTATTGAGTTCATTCAAGAGGGTTATACATTTTGTTAAATCACCGAAAGCTTGCAAGTCTCCAAAACATTGTTCTAGCTAGCATAGTGGAAGGGAATAACTTTACCCCCACCTCACCCCCCCAAAAAAAAATCAAAACAAAGATGGAAGACCGCTGGCATCATTCTTTAAATCAGTTTGGCCACAACTGAGGTCATTTTAAGATGCTCCCTTAAAACTTAGAGCAAAAGAAAAATTCTGCTCCCTGATGCCTGGCGTGAGAGCTGGGCATCTGCCTGGTATCTTGTGAAATGCCCTGCATTTGTGGTGGGCAGGTGCTGGGGAAGTTAATAAAAGTAGTCTTGTTCAGGCTTCAGAGGCAACAATAGGCCTTTGACTAAACAAAGGCCCTGAAAGAAGCTACATACCGAACTGCTGGACTATGCGCAGGTCAGCAGAAACGGCGCAAGTAGGTCTTGAGAACTAATAGATAAAGAAGGAAGTCACGAAGCTTCCTGCACCTTGAGAATCTGGCCAGCTCCCAGGGATCAGAGAACATTCTGAAACTTACAACTGAAGTATCAAAGCACTTATGATGACAGCCAGAGCTGCATATTTGCACGTAAGCCAGTGATTATCAGCTTGCGACTTGGCATTAAAAGCAGGACCCCTCTGAGTGGCACTCTGAAGTCTGACCCGTGGGGTGGACGCACCGCCCGCGACCTTCCCAACTGAGAATCCAGATTGCTGTTCCAGGGACTTCCCAGCATTGTTTGGATCTGGATGTAGGTGTTTCCTCAATTGGTGATGTATGTGCTTTTATCTATCTCTTTATATGTTGCTTGTTCTCCCAACTTGGTGCTGCAAATTCTCCCAGACTGGTGGTGTTGCTTGTTTTCCCAGTTTGGTGATGTTGCTGGTTCTCCCAAATTGGTGGTGTGTGTACATTTATTTCTCTCTCTCTCTCTCTCTATATATATATATATATGTTACTTGTCCTTATACTGTAACTTACTACTAATACAATACATTTCCTTATTTCTTAATAAAGTGTGGAGTGGTTATTTTGCTGCTGACTGCTTTGAAACTGAAGCTGAAAGTAGGTCTTTCTGCAAAACAGCAGGCGGAGAGAGGCGTTGGGAAGAAAGAAGTATTCAAAGTGCCCCTATTCCGTTGATGCCTCCAACCTTGGCACGGGTTATCATTTAGGCGATCACTCCCTATATAGTCCCAACTTGGCAGAACAGGATGTTCCAGAGATAAAATCAACAGAATGTGGTTTGAGTTAGATTCAGCCTATTTGGGAACTGGGTTGATCCAAAGATGGTATGGTTTTTCACCTCAAGTTGCAAGGACTGTAAAACCAGATAATGAAAGGAAAAGTCCAGGTCTCTCTTTCCCTAGGAAGTCAGAGGCAAAGCCTTCTGAATATCTCTAAACATATGGAACCTCTACAAAAGGGAATTCAAGGAACAAGAAGCTCAGAGACCCTCCCTTCTACCTTCCGTCCGTCACATGCCTGCTGATAAACAAGAGCAGGAGGCAAAAGCATCTGGTTCTTTAAGGCTGTTCATTTGAGTTTCCAAAACAGACTATGCCTCATTACTGACATGCTGAATCCCTTGAATTGTAACTGGAGAGAAAATTATTATAGCGAAAGCACTTTATGTTCTCTAATTTCTCTGTCAATCCTCATAAAAAATAAAATCATTTTATTTAGAAAAATTACTTGGTGGAAAGTGGGAAATAAGAAAAGATGCTTTTTGCTCCTGAAAGCAGTGGCAGCTACTGAGCATGGTTTCTCTTTTGCTCCATTGTATTGCATTTCCTGTGGAAGCTGAATATTTACAGAATGTATTATTTTTTTTTTTTTTTTACAGAATGTATTTTTAAAAACAAATTCTGTTTAGGAAACTCATCAAGTCAAGAGCAAAAGTGGAAACAAACAACTGGACTCTGTTTATGGGACCTTTAAATATTTACTCTAAAAGTGATTCTTGTGGCATCCCTTTACCAGGACAGCTCTTGAGGGCGTAGAAATTCATTTATCACAAACATTTCTGATTAATGTCCTTGTCTTATGGAGTCCTTGTTTCCAGCAGGAGCTTAGGGGCAACACTGAGGGCTGAGATGGGCTGCCTGTTTCTGAGGGTGTCTCGCTTATTTAGCATTCATGGCTTTCTACTTGGGAAAAAAAGTTCTCTTTGGGCACCAACGCTTTGGAGATGAAAAAGGAGAATTTCAACTTTGAGAGCACAAGTATTCTCAAAGGGGATCGTTGGGTTTTCTGAGCAGGTTCCCCCTCTGCTGGCTTCTAGTCCTTCTTACTCAAAATGAATTCCTCATAAGCTGGTTGTTCTAGAATCATCTTCTATACATATATATGGGCACCATCTGTGATTCTCTCTGCTTCAGACCCTATAATGAATGATATGTTCTAAAATCTCACACATGATCATAATTCCTCTCCTTAGAAGTCATTCATTATTTCCTGCACACATGTTATCTAGACAACTAAATTTTAAATTACATGGAAACAAGAGCCATGTCTTAGTACAGCATGGTGCACAAGGAGTGGGCAGTACAAACTTGTGGGAAAAATGCAGGCGTTCCCCTCTACACATCTTCCCCACTCCCCCACCCCCCCACCATGCTCCTCTTGATGGTGGGGTAGAGATCGCAAATGCCCTTCTATAAAAGATACAACCAAAACTCAGTATTCATATAGTGCCCTAAGTTTCAAATTACACAGAGAGGCAGTCAGCGTAGGTAATGGTTAAGGGCACTGACCCTGGAGCCCAGAGACTTGGAATAATTCTTGGTTCAACCATTAACCAGCTTTGTAACCTTAAGCAATTATTAACCTCTGTGTCTCCACTTCCGCACCATCTATAAAATGGGACAACACAAGGTCATATACCACACTGGTTGGTTTTGTGATAATTCAACACATGAATATATAGCACTTGACATAGAATAAATGCCATGTGTTAGCTATAAATAAAAGCCACATTTAGAGTCCTGCTCCTCTATTGATTTATTTGAAAGATATATCTATATAATAACTCAGATGAGGACGCATTTTTCTTTTCAGCAAGTACTTAGCAATACTGACACTAAAATACACGATCATATTTGTACAAAAGCCAAAAGCTTCAATCCTGAAAATTGGGTTTGCACCAACGATATTTGTGTATACTTGCCTTAATTTGTTGATTCCAGTTGCTAATGACAAGATTTGTTGTCTTTTCAACTTCGTTATCAAGCTACCAAAGGGAAAAAAAGAAAAAAAAATTTTTTGCTGTCTTCTTATTGAGTCACAGTGCTGGCTTATTAATTCTGCTACAATTAGTATCACAATTAATAGGAATTTAAAAATCCTACAGGGCTTCCTAGGTCGTGCAATGGTTAAGAATCCGCCTGCCAATGCAGGCGACTTGGGTTCAATCGCTGCTCCAGGAAGATCCCACATGCCACAGAGCAACTAAGCCCGTGTGCCACAACTATTGAGCCTGCACTTTAGAGCCCGTGAGCCACAACTACTGAGCCTGTGTGCTGCAACTACTGAAGCCCACACGCCTAGAGCCCATGCTCCGCAACAAGAGAAGCCACCGCAATGAGGAGCCCGTGCACCACAACGAGTAGCCCCCACTCACCGCAACTAAAAGAAAGCCCACATGCAGCAAAAAAGACCCAACACAGCCAATAAAATAAATAAATAAATAGTAAATTTATAAAAAAAAATCAGAAAAAGATATTCTCAGAGGAAAATAAAGAAGATATTAAAAAAAAAATCCTACAGAGGACTCATTTCCTGAGAAAAAGTAGTCAACTCTCTTTTCCTCAGGTCGAGAATCTCTTCACAGAATTTAACCTGAATGCACTTGGTAAGTTAATTATTTCTAATATATAAAACTCTAGAAAGAACACAAGCGGGTACAATCTGTGTGGAGGAGGCTCTTGCATAGTTAGGTATCACTTCCGGTGCCTTTACTTCCTCTTCAGCGTTATTCCATGTGGCCCAAACGTTAACACTGTGAGAGCTGGTGAAAGTCCCAGCAGTGCGAATTTTACGAACTGTCTTGTTGCCTCTGAAGTGAATATTCCTTTAACGTCAAAGAGATTGAATTCTTCATCACAATTAACTTTTTCTCCTACTTTAAAATAGCCAACGGGACAGTCATAAAGCTGAGGAAAATGGATCTAGGCAACCTCCCAAGGACGTCAGACTTCAGTTAGGGTAGAACCTTTCTTCCTGAACCATAGGCCTTTCTTCTAAACCCACAGATGACCATCACTCAGCCACTCTGAGATCTAGATATACTGTACTTTTTTTGTTGTTCAGTTCATTAAATTTGGAATCTATGGTTTAGCACAACAGATACAATTAAAATAATTTTATGCACTATGCCGTATACATATGTGGCTGAAATGTGGAACAAGTTCAATTTAAAAAATTAGAATATTTTCTCTTTCGTGAGAAAATGCGGCAGGGTGATAGGGGCTCAACAGGGAGGGGCAAATGCTAAAAAGTAGATTATGAACTGGACCGGCATTGTGGGGGTACCATGACATTAATTATCTAAAGCACTGTGATCATAGCACTATGCCTAATTTGGTAAGTACTAAGAAAATGCTAGTGATTATCATATTATTATGTGGTATGAAAATATTTTGTAATGAATGAAATATAGACTCGTGTTTGGCTGTTATTAAGTTGGCTGCAAAGGCTGAAGATTATATTACTTTCTAGTAATTAGTGTAAACTTCTCCCATCACCCTAGCCCTAACGAGAACATCTGTTCTGGTAAAACTACATGGATGTCCACCAAATATCGATTCCATCTCCTGACTCAGTTTCATAAGTTTCAATAAAATTTTTTGGTATCATTTCTCTTCCATCAGGGCTTTCACAAATCCCCTCATCCTACGGACTTGCCACTTTTAAGACAGGCTTTATCTGGCTGTGATCACTTGAAACTCCCCTTGGCCACGGCCCCTACCCTTCACAAAGACCTCCTATCACTGCTCTGAACTTCTCACCTCTGCCTGGCATTGACATAGAGAATGACCATGACCCCACCCTTATAAGAGCTAAGCAGTGTTTATTAAATACTTCTTTATGTCGCCTGAAAATATATTTTAAAGTCCTTACTGACTGTATTACACGCAAATAAAAAGAAAAATGAGCACAAATGAAACTGTTCTAGAAGGAAAAGTACACAGAAAGGCCAGAGAATACACCAGACAAGAGGACCAGGCGCCCTGAAAGAACTGCTTAGTTATTTTTGTTCAATTTTAAGGCTATTTGAGGATTATATCTAGCATTGCTTTTACCTAATTCCAAGCTGGTAAGTATAGAGAAGCATTTCCTTATAAAAAATTGTGCTTATAATTCTACTCACAAAAGGAGTATGTATTCATTGAAAAACAATGTAAATACAAAAAAAGTTCAAACAAATGAAATAAAAATAGCCTCTAATTCCACTATCTAGAGATAATTCTTATTAACATTCTGGAGAGGTGCTTCCAGGTTTTTTTCTATGCATATATACACACATTTATTTTACAAAATTGAGGTCATATTGTTAGATTTTTCTCATCCTGTTTTTTAATTTAGCACTACTTCCCCATCTGCTACAATAAGACTTTTAGTGGCTGCATAGTATTTCATTGCTTGAATTCATCGTAATTTATTTTTGGATGATGAAGTTTCCATGTTTTCACTACTATAAACAATGCTTTAACAAACATCCTTGTACATAGATCTTTGGGTTTGTGTTTATTTTTATGATAAATTCCTAAAACTCAGTATCACTTTTAGATCACCTTTTATTTCTTGAGCCAAAGACAGAAATCTTGCTTTAACAGGGGAGAAAAGAAAGATGTTGACTCACTGATTTTCTTTTCTTTTCATGGGCACTCAGGACGTGATGAGCTGGTTTTATTGCTTCCAATTCAATTGCTTTGCCAAGTTTTCTGGAAATAGAACATAAAAGACACACAAGCCTAGTATTAGGATTTATATTGACTTGCCAAATTATTTTCTGGGGAAATAAAATGGTGTGTTACGACAAATCTACTCAGCGCAAGTTTGCAGTGGTGTATTTGTAGCACACCCACTTTAAATATTTATGACTCCCTTTGGGGATGGAGCAAGGCTGGGGTGTGAGCACTCACTGATGCAGGTCCGCTGCAGACTTCATGCCCTCTGAGACCCAGGCCCAGGCACTGACAAGACAGCTGGAGGCAAAAACAAGGGAACACAAGTGTGGGTGTCATTTTCCCAGGAGTCTGAGAAATAAAGCATCACGACGGATTCATCGCATTCAAAAACTGCACGCATATCCCTAATTCTATTTCAATTTCTCCATGGCATTAAATTCTGCCAACATATTTATTTGCACTATAGTCATTACATAAACTGCTTTTCTTCCCTAGTCATTTTTCATGCCAATTTGCATTTTCCATTTCATGTCTGTAGAAAATCAGGGAAATAAAGTAGCCAAGGGTGAGAAGGCATTTAGAACAGGATGGAGAGAGCAGGCAAGGGGTAAAAGACCCTTAAAGACAATCTTTCCAGGCTGTTCATTTCACAGGTGGATAAATCGAGGCTCAGAGACGTTAAGTGGTGGAGACTCACGAGCCCTGGTCATGTCCTGCGTGCTGCTCTTGGGGTTGGGGTCTAGCTCCTGTTCCCTGCTGACCTTTAGGACAACCACTCAGATATTCTACAGTCGTGTGAGTACTATCTCAATTTAACAAAAGGGTAGCTCTGCCCTGACCTTCGCAGCACAAAGGGAGAATTAGAAAATATGATGCTATTTTTCTCCTACATATAGTTGGCCTTCAAACAGTAAGCCAACTGTATGTATCAATAAACCTCAGGGACAGAGCCAGTGTAGACTTTGATGGAGGAAGAGGGGACACACTTGTGCCCCTACTGAGAGCAAGATGACACAGAGGTTTTTGCCTCCAAATGACTTAGGCTGCACCCAGCAGCCAGAGAATGGGAGAACTAGATCAGAGGATGTCAGATTTTCTGGGTATCCAAAGCCAGGCACAAAACCAGGCACAAGAGAGTACCTACTGTATGCTTCCAATTATGGGAAAGTCCAGAAAAAACAAAATAATCTAGGTTGAAAAAAAGCAGATCAGGGTTTCCTTGGGACTGTGTTGGGGGAAGGATTACAAACTGGTAAGAGGAATCTTTTGGTGTGATGAAAATAGGTATATTTTGATTTAGGTGATGGCTACATGGTGTACAACTTATGAAAAAATCAATCAAACCATATACTTAACGTGGGTGCTTATTTTTGTATGTAAATTAAATATCGATAGAGGTTTTTGTTTTTTTTTTTAAGAAACCCAAACACACTTTCAGGAAGAGAATCTGACACTTGCTCCTTGCGAGGAGCTGGGCGGTAGAGCAGGAAGGAGAAGGCACTGGCTTCAGAGGTTCTGTGTCTGAATCCACAAGCTCCCCTTTGTTTCCTGCATGACCTTAGAGAATCACTTGCTTTCTCTGACCCTCACTTAATTGGTCTTTCAGAATAGAAACAATTTGGGTTATTATACAAGTACCTAATGCAGATTTCGGTACAGATAAAAGTTCAGTTAATGTTTATTATTAAGTATTGTTGTACTAACCCTAGTTAACCAAACATTCTGTTCATGCCAACTCCTTGGAAGCACTATGCTGGATTCTAGAGTTGCCACATAATAAGACACACCCCTCATCCTTTAGAAGATAATCTGAATTAAAATCCTAATGAACACTCAAGGAGCTTTGGCTCCATGCAAGGTATTAAACACACTTCTTGTATTGTTTCATTTACTACTCACAGAAATTATTTGAATTGAGATTGCCACATATACATTACTAACAAGAAAAAATATCAAATTGCACACTTTAAATATATGCACTTTATATCAATAACAGTTCTTAAAAAATAAAAAAAATTATATGAGATAGATTCTATTTCCATTTTAAATACACACTGAGAGGTGGAATACATTGTCCTAATTCACTCAGTTGGTATGTGGTAGAGCCAGAACTTAAACCTGGGCAGTCTAAATAAAGTCTATTTACACTCAACCACTGTGCTCTACTGGTTCCTTTCCAGGCTACAAAAATACTATCCTAAAAGTCAAGCTCAAAGTCAGAGCCGTTTCAAAGCTGTCATTTGCTGTTCTGGATGATGCCTAAGGAGGAGCAGGAATGTGGGCTCCGGAAGGCTTCCTCTTTTCTTTCCTCTTTGTTTTACCATCAGAAGGGGTCTCTGCTATGGCACTGCCATTGGGTGGCATCGGGTGGCACCTGCAGGCATTACTCAAAAATCTCTGTGAGCAGTTTTTACTCATGGACCATTTTTAGAGTACTGATATCTTTTTTCTTGCCCTCAAGGGAAGTCACTGACTTCATTCTCAACTGAATTGAAAAAAAAATGTGAACCAACATTTTTTTCAACACCTGATGTGCTAATATCTTTACATATATTATCTAATTTAATGTGCACTCCCAACACACACGCGCACACACACACTGGAACACATCTTGTTACTCCATATAACAGAGGAGGCAATCAGGGGAGGCCCGTCTACTTCTCGAAGGTCATAAATTTGAAATAAAGTGGGATTCACACTTTGTGACTCCAAGACCTTCCAACTTAACAGCACGGCTTCCCAAGTTAATATCATCACGAAGGCCTTTTATGAATATGAGCTTAGGAGTCACAAAGACACAGGACGAGTCCAGCTCTGAAACATTATCTATGTGACCAGGCAAGTTTCGTAAACTCTCCAAGCCCCAAGTCCTTGTTTGTAAATAGGGATCATAAAAATACTTCTCAGGGGTTGTTGTGAGGATTAAATGTACAGTATCTACAAAAGCATTTAATGCAGTGTCTGGGGGGACTTCCCTGGTGGTCCAGCAGCAAAGAATCCACCTTGCAACGCAGGAGACTCCAGTTCGATCCCTGGTCAGGGAACTAAAATCCCACATGCCACAACTAGAGAGCCCACAAACCACAAACCACAGAGCCCACGCACCCTGGAGCTGCACGCCACGACCACCTACAAGCCGCAGCTAGAGACAAGCCCATGCACCGCAATCAAGAGCCTGCACGCCACAGCAAAACATCCCACAGGCCACAATGAGGATCCCGCGTGCTGCAACTAGGACCCAATGCAGCCAAAACAAACAAACAAACCAGTGTCTGGCACACAGTAAGTGCCCAAGAACTAGAAGCCATACTTGATGCTCTGCACCTGCCACATTTGTAAGAGGAAGCTGGAATTGAACATATGCAGCTTTTTATTATTTTTAAGAGTGATTTTTGCCTTACCTCTTCCATATACTTACTTTTTCTTTGTGCTCTGTAAAGTTTTGCTTAGCTTGGTTGCCAGTTTCTGAAGTCCTTTGGCATAATTAATCTCCAAATTTGCCCTGTTAGCAAAGGGATAGTTGTTAGATAGGATACAATGGCCAGAAATCACGCAAAGCCAAACACACACACACACACACGCACACACACACACACACGAAGGAGGACTCAGACTGACAATGCAATGCATAAAGAGATGATTTGTCTAATATAAAGATGCTCCTGTCCTAGGCGTAATCCTTAAGGATATCCAAGAGAATCCTACAAAGGGAGAGAAGATTTAATTTAACCTTCTTGTACACGAGTGTTACAGGTTGAACTGTGTTCCCCCACAAAAGGTGCTTAAGCCCTAACTCTATTGTGTGTGAATGTGGCCTTATTTGGAAATAGCATCTTTGCAAAGAATCAAGCTCAGATGCGGTCACTAGGGTGCACTAGAACTCAGTATGGATGCGTCCTTGTGAAAGGGGGAAATTTGGGCACAGACACACACACGTGCTCACGCACGCATGTGCATACACACAAGGAGAATGCCGTGTGAAGATGAAGGGGCAGAGGTTGGGATGGTGTATTACAAGCTAAGGGATGCTGAAGGTTGATCGCCAGCAGACCACCAGAAACTAGGAGAGAGGCATGGAATAGATTCCAACCTGGCCAACACATTGATCTCAGACTTTCAGCCTCCAGGACTGTGAGACGATTTGTTTCTGTAGTTTAAGCTACAGTAAGTGACAGTAAGACTGTAAGTTAGGTTATCCATTCTGCGGTACCCTGTCATGGCAGTCCTAGGAAACTAATCCAACTACTTTCCTACTTATCCTGAGACATCAGCACCACCAGACTAGCTCTAGATTATAACAGCTAGTGAGATGATGATACATTATGATGTAATGAACCACGCAATGACTCTCTAACGGGCTGACGTGAGATTTAGAAAATGAATTCCCATTACTTTCTACGCAGGACAAGACTCAGTAGGGAATCTGGGCACGCCTTCCAAAAGAAAACTTGGTTCTTCGGGATAGATTGAATCACTCTTATCTTAAACTGATTTTTCCATGTCCTACTTCAGGCCCATCTAAAGCTAAAATAAAGACACGTTTTTATTCCTTTTCTCACTTTTTCAATGAAAATGATAAAAACATAGGAAATTAAGTTCAATTTATATTATGTTTTTCATCTTAATATGTACCAGAAAATCTTTGTTGCATATTTTTCAGCCTTTTAACTCTACTTTTATTATAAAACATCTTTAGAATTATTTATGACACCATTTCATTTGGGGAAAAATCCCAGGACTCTCCAGTATTTAACTTAATACTTGGATTTTTAACACAAATTAGACTCAATGTTATAGACCAAACAAGGAAAGGGTTCCATTTATAAATGGAACCCAGAGATCATAGGCTATGGACCTGTTGCTAAATTACTATTCATTTTTTTCCTTGTTAGTACAGCTGTGCTCCAAGTTATTTTTACCACTTTTTAAAAGAAAGAAGACCATTGTAGGATGATGTTAAGGCCTAGGTGCAGAAAACACCCTTTTGGCATCAGGCCTTGTCCAAGTATAAGAAAAGGTTAAGGCAAACATAGGAAGAACACCCTTCGATGTAAATAACAGCAAGATCTTTTTTGATCCACCCCCTAGAAAAATGGAAATAAAAACAAAAATAAATAAGTGGGACCTAATGAAACTTCAAAGCTCCTGCACAGCAAAGGAAACTATAAGCAAGACGAAAAGACAACTCTCAGAATGGGAGAAAATATTTGCAAACGAATCAACAGACAAAGGATTAATCTCCAAAATATATAAACAGTTTATCCAGCTCAATATCAAAAAAACAAACAACCCAATCAAAAATGGGCAGAAGACCTAAATAGGCATCTCTCCAAAGAAGACATACAGATGGCTAAGAGGCACATGAAAAGCTGCTCAACATCACTAATTATTAGAGAAATGCGAGTCAAAACCACAATGAGGTATCACCACACACCAGTCAGAATGGGCATCATCAGAAAATCTACAAACAGTAAATGCTGGAGAGGGTGTGGAGAAAAGGGAACCCTCTTGCACTGTTGTTGGGAATATAAATTGATACAGCCACCATGCAGAACAGTATAGAGGTTCCTTGCAAAACTAAAAATAGAGTTACCATATGGTTCAGCAATCCCACTGCTGGGCATATACCCAGAGAACACCATCATTCAAAAAGACACATGCACTCCAATGTTCATTGCAGCACTATTTACAATAGCCAGGACGTGGAAGCAACCTAAATGCCCATCAACAGATGAATGGATAAAGAAGATGTGGTACATACTATACAATGGAATATTACTCAGCTGTAAAAAGCAATGAAACTGGGACATTTGTAGAGACATGGATGGACCTAGAGACTGTCATACAGAGTGAAGTGAGTCAGAAAGAGAAAAACAAATATCGTATATTAACACATATACATGGACTATAGTAAAATGGTACAAATGAACTGGTTTGCAAGACAGAAATAGAGACACAGATGTAGAGAACAAACATATGGACACCAAGTGGGGAAAGCGGGGAGGGTTGGGGGGGAATGAATTGGGAGATTGGGATACCAAATTATACACTCTAAATATATGCTGTTTATTGTCTGTTAAAAAAATAAATAAATAAACTATGCTGATACCCTCTGAATATTTAAAAAAAAAGGTTAAGGCAAATATTTTTAAATAATGAATATGGTAAAGAAATATCTCATAGTGTTTTTAAAAAGATTTCTCTGTCCTAGGAATATGTGGTGATTAATGGAGAGAGAGTCTTGGTCAGCAGCAAGCTGGGAGAGACTACCGCCCTCAATGAACTTGGATGCTCTAGAATCACAAGAGAACTCTACCACTCAGTAGGGTGGCTTTAGGCAACATTAAATGAAGTAATCAGACTTACCTCAAGGAGTTTTATGATGATTAAAATGTGGTGATCACCCAGACCTAATAGGGGCTCAAAGACTGGATGTCTATTGACGTGCATGAAATTTCCCTCCTACTGGTCATCTGTGCTCTTGCTTAGTGGCCAAATGTCACCCTGCCATAGGGCCTTTGCACTTGCTGTGGCCTCTGCCAGGTATTCCTTCTGCTACATAACCCCTTGGCATTCTTCATGTCAATTTCAACACGTCTCGTTCGAACATCACCACCTCAGAGGCTACCCTATCGAAAAGAGCATTCTGGTCACTGTTTCCCTACAGTGTTATTTATGCCCTAGCATTTATCACTATTTACACTGCATAATTTTTTAGTGTGCTTCTGTGAACACCCCTAGCGTGTAAGCTCCATAAAGGTCAAGATTTTGTGTTGCCCAGGACATCCCTGGTGGCGCAGTGGTTAAGAATCCACTGGCCGATGCAGGGGACACGGGTGTGATCCCTGGTCCGGGGAAGATCCCACATGCAGTGGAGCAACTAAGCCTGTGCACCACAACTACCGAGGCCATGTGCCGCAACTACTGAAGCCCGTGTGCCTAGAGCCCGTGCTCTTCAACAAGAGAAGCCACTGCACTGAGAAGCCCAAGCACCACAACAAAGAGGAGCCCCCACTTGCCAGAACTAGAGAAAGCCCATTCACAGCAACGAAGACCCAACACAGTCAAAAAATAAATTAATTTTTTAGAAAATTCATCAAAGAAAAAAAAGATTTTGTGTTGCTCATTGCTGTATCCCGAGGCCTAGAACAGTGTATTTGGTGTAATTTGGTGCTCAGCATGCATTTCCTGAATGAATGAATGAATGGACTTCCCATCGGGTCTTGGTTAGAATTTTTAATCAGTCACCACTGCAAGTCTGTTCTCATTTCACCACTTTTGAAGACTTTAAATGGCTGAGCTATTTAAATTCAGTCCCACACGTTTGAGCTGTGCTCCGCTCTGATGTCAGCCTCCATGGCTTTCTCGCACTTGCAATAGCTGGACACATAAACCCTCTCCTAATCCGTCTTTAACCAGACGGCTCTTTAGGATTTTCCTTTCCAGCCTTCCATTCTTGCTTGGAAGCAGCACGTGGGACATTAAATAGCATGATGCATTTGTCATCGTCAGCTAGTGCTGGGCACCAAAAAGTTCCTAATAAATATTAATTTTTTAATATGGTTATGAGCATGGATCCAAAAGGATCTCTAAATACTCAGAAATATACAGAGATGGGGAAGTGTGGGGGAAAGAATGCACATTTTTCTTATCCATCAGCTCTAGAACAATCCTGAATGGCTTCCCACAGGAAAGGGAATACTGTCAGGCACACCCTCTTCCTCAGAATTCAGTTTCACTTTTACACTGTCCTTGGAGGTCCTACAAGATGGCTCAGAGGCTAAGCAGAAATAAAAAGGACAACGAGGAGAGGGAAGTGTGGCATTCCTTTATGTTAACGCTATCTGATTCACCTGGGGAGGAACGTCGGGCTTTGCTGGCAAGAAAGGCAGAGGGTCCTGCTCACTTTGGACCTATGGGCTTTTCTGTTTTGAGGCTGGTCATCTGTACCCCAGAACCCCTGTATTTCTGCTGGCTTCCTCTTAAGCACAGTGAGAAACCAGGCTAAGGAGAGCCAATTACCACATAGCATTTCTTGCTTCGGAAGGCTTCTCTTGACATACAAGTATCTCAGAAATCTGCAGTAAGTGGATGTGTACAGCTTAAAAATTCCTGTAACCCTGCCCGTGAAGTCTGTGTCCAAACAGTGCTCTCTCTCCCGACAAATGTGCTGCCGTCACCTTTGTGACCTGGTGACATGTTGCTGATGGGTGACCTGTGTTCTGTCTACACACAAACTAGCGATGCCAACATTTATTGTACAACGTGCTAGGCACCATTGTTAGTGTTTTAAGCATATTTCCTCATTTCACCTGCAATAATTCCCAGCAGGAAGGCACACTTTTACCCATTTCATGGAGGGGAACACCGAGGCACAGAGTTGAGTCAGCAACTTGCCCAAGGTCACGCGTGGAGAAGCGACAGCTGGGATTCACACCCTGGTGTGGCTCAAGAATCTGTCTGCCCAGCACTCCCCTCTCCTGCCTCTGAAACTGGGGGAAGTGGCTGGAGATGCAGCATTGCAGGGGAATCAAAGGCAAGTGCTTTTTAAAACTGACACCACCTCTCCCTTCGCCTTTAATTGCAATGTTCTGAATCACCCCAACTCTGGTGGCTTAGCAGCTAGAAACGGGATACACCGCAGCCTCTGTGCAGGCAGAACGAGCTTCCTGGGGCCTCTTCCATACGCATCTGTGCAGTTAGCTGTAAGGTGGTTTCCTGGATGAGGAGGAGGAGGAGGTGTTGAGGGTCTAGCAAAGTGGGGACGGAGAGGGCTGTGATATCAGGTGTCACCAAGGCAGCCCTCTGAGCCTGGAGAGCTGGACATGGCCTCTCTGAGCAGTACAGTGTACCCTTCATCTCTCTGCCTTCAGTGCTATATTGGTGAGCCTAATACATAAATATTATATATTACATATTATATATTTCATATTCAAATCAACCAAGCAAAGCAGGCTGCTATCATATCCTCTTGCGTTTTCAGCCCTAATGACCATTTCGGAATCCTCAGCAGATTACCCCACACGTCAGAAGGAAATGAAATGAAAAGTCGGGAGGACGAATGTGGGTACACGGGGAATGGAACACGTCGCTAAGATCCTTTTCTGGCGAGTTTGCCTGCAATGGAAAAACTCTCTGGCCTCCAACCCTGAGTGGCCTTTATCTTCACAGAGGTTAATGGGTAAATCCCTCCCCAAAGAAAATCTAAGAAGCCATGTTCCAACTGGCAAGCTTGGAGAGAGCTGTCCCTTTTGTGAGTTGGAATGCTTGTAAACTGGAACAAAGACTGCCATGGGACTCCTCTATGCTTAGGGTCCGATGAAGCAGAATATATATCCTTTCAGAATTCCTGCTAAACAGAAATGAGTGGACGGAGTTCAAAAGGGACACCTTTTCCCAAGGCAGAGGTGGCCTTTCACACCCCCAGGCACACTGGTTTCTTCTAAGGGAGCAGTTTTATCATGGTTTCCGGCCTAAAAGGCACCACATGCAAAGAAAGTCAAGAGAGGAACTTCCCTGGTGGTCCAGTGGTAAAGAATCCGCCTTCCAAAGCAGGGCACACGGGTTCAATCCCTGCTGGGGGAACTAAGATCCCATATGCCTCGGGGCCACTAAGCCGGCGTGCCACAACTACTGAGCTCATGCGCCTCAACTAGAGAGCCCATATGTTGCAAACTACAGAGTCCATGGCCACAACTAGAGAGAGAAAACCTGTACACCACAACTAGAGAAAAGCCTGTGCGCTGCCAAGAAAGATCGTGCATGCCTCAATGAAGATCCCGTGTGCTGCAACTAAGACCCGACGCAGCCAAAAAAAATAAAGAAAATAAATTAAAAAATGATTATAAACAATAAAATAAAAGTCAAGAAAGGCAGAGCTAATCTCAAATTGAGACATGAAATTTCCCCCTCGTTAAAATAATAGGAAACGAGTTTATAAGAACATTGAGCTTAATGTTCTAGCCCTACAGCTACTATATTTAATAGGAGTTGAGATGCTCTCTCCAAGCAATTGTCTTGACACATGTGAAATTGACGATGTATATCTCTTTAGATGGGTAACTCAATCTCAGAATATTCCAGCGAGTCTTAAAGATCCCTGACCAGGGAAATGGCATGCACTGACTTTTAATCCATTTATATTCTAATTTCCTCTCCGCTTGTGCAGGCAAGTCAATACATTTTCATTAGCAATAGTGAAGACCAACCAATATGTCAAAGACTAACGTTTGTCTCAGATTTGAAAATAAATTATATTTTGGAAAGAAAGGAGAGATGGAAAATACGCGATGTCAGATTCAATATTTTAGACAGCACAAATTTAACTGTAAGCCCAGGTAATTCATTTTAGAGTACCCTGCTCTAAGAAAATTAAGCTCATAAAAAGTGATAAAAAACAAAAACTGTAGCTGGCCTCTGTGTCTATGAGGAATTAATTACAGTTGAACTAAGGCTCTCTCAAGCTTGAAAACAGCAGGTGACAGAGCCCTCCTTTTATTATGAACTGAGAAGAAATTTTAGCAATCGGAAAATCTCTGTGATATCACACCTCTGCCTCTGGCCTCCTACTTTCTATCAGCAAACAGCTTCTTGGGGCCTAGTGTGCTGACAGTTTCCACCCCAGCTGTATCCGTTTGCCTTTTGAAAGACAGTCACAAGCTCATACAAATAGGCTGTATTTAAAAATTTGTCATTAACAATCTGAAAGACGTTTTTACACGGCAGCTCTGTTTTTGAGCGCTTGGGTTCTCTGGCTGGCCCACAACGCCCACTTCATCGTTACTCATTGCCTTGATTCTGGTTCCTGAGAACAGCATAGGAAATGAGGACTAGGAGGATGAGGCCTGGCGGTCTCCCTGCTTGGGCGTCCAGTCTGGGAGTTTCACCGAGTCCCTCACTGCTCCTTGCCAGCCCACAGAATGCACAGCTAAGGTACGTCTAGCACTTCAGAACCTTTGAGTCTGTTAATTCCTGGACTGGGTGAGTTTATGTAGGGTCGGGGAAGTGTTGTCGTGGGGGACGTCAGGGAAAATGGACAAGAAAGGCAGTTTTTTAAAACTTTTTAGCTGGAAAACAAAATTTGATACAGAATCCCACCATGTCATATAGATCCTATGTTCTGAATAGTAGGAACGTGAGTGACAGGGCTGAGCCCTGCCTGTTTAATTTCCTCCTACCCCTTGAAGTGGTCCCTGCGAGCTCCCCACAGACCTCTGTGCTACCGGGTTTGAAAGCCTCGGGACTTGGCGACGGCTGGTGTCCCTTCCCATAGAAAACCCTCTGTGAAGGGAGCTGGGCCAGGACCCCCCGCGCGTGTTGGGACTCCCACAGCAGTGCCCCAGACTGCCTGCCCACTTGGAAGATGTCCTTACACCAAGCCTGGGTAGGGCTGGGTAGAAATCAAAATGCATCATCTTTTCCATATCCCCATCTGTAAATCAGGGGTGGCTGGGGGCATCCACATACTGCATTGGATTCTGAGAATTTAAGTAAAAGGAAAAGACCAAGGGAAAGACACCGCTAACGCAGTGCCTGATCTGTAGATAGCCCTGGATAAATGGTCTCTTCTGTGATGTTATTATTCTTTCCTAGCTTTTGCTCAAGATAACATTCTATACACTATGTAAGTCCATTTCTTTGACACACTCATTTATTGCTGCTTGTAAAGAGCCTAACTTAGGGACTTCCCTGGAGGCACGGTGGATAAGACGCCACGCTCCCAATGCAGGGGGCCTGGGTTCCAACCCTGGTCAGGGAACTAGATCCCACATGCATGCTGCAACTAAGAGTTCGCATGCCACAACTAAGGAGCCCACCTGCCACAACTAAAAGACCTGGTGCAACCAAAATAAATAAATTAATAAATAAATATATTAGAACAAAACAAAAAACATATACTGTTAAAAAAAGAGCCTAACTTAAACTTCTTAAAAGTTATGAGTGCCTGAAGGCAGAGTCACTCATACACGAACACATTGGTTCACCCAGCGCACAGCTGTTGGACGGCTGCTGTGCTAGTCATGTGGGATACAAAGCGTTCAGCCGCCAGTGGAGGAGACACACAAGTCCACAGAGAGTAGCAGTGCAGGCAGTGGAGTGACAGCAGAGGTAAGCACTCGTTCCGCACAGCTCAAAAGGAGCACCCTTTTGAGACTGGAGTCTTGACTTGAAGGCCCACTGGAGTGGGATAACTGGATCTTGAAGAATGCATTGAGTGGAGGCTGGCAGTAAAGGTGAAGACGTGTCTTTTGGGCAGAGGACACAACAGGTACAAAGGCTGGGGCCCATGATGGCGGGTGGGAGGCGTGGCAGGGACTTGTGGGGGGGGTGACTGTAAGTGGTTCTGTAAGCATGAGTGAAAGATGGCGAGATATAGGGAGGTGGAGAGAGACAAGCTGGATACGAAGGCAGGACCTTATCTTAAAGTTCCTTTTATGAAATATAACAAAGGCTGAGTTCTATACTAAAGGTCATGGGAGTTCTTTGAAGGTCTTAAACAGGGTCCTGGCCACAGAGTAGAAGATGTGTCAGATGCTCCCTAGTTGAGGCAACTTGCTTGGATGAGAAAAAGGAGATGCCCTGAAGGGACAGAGCTCTGAGCCCAGGTACAAGACTTGAGGGTTGTGAGTGAATTCGATTTCTGCCTTCACTGTGCCCCTCAGCCAGGTGCTTTCATGCTGTGTACGGACTGCACAGCGGCAAGGCAGTACCCCAGGCAGAAGCACAGGGTGAGAGAGTTCTGCCAGAACAATGGTAGAGGCCATTAAAATGAAAAGAAACTATAGGAACAAGGGGAGTTTGGGAGAGAGAAATGTAAAGACTTGGTCATGCGTTGAGACGGAAGAAGGGGTCACGGGTGGCTCCGAGGTATGGGGCTTAATTGTGTGGGCAGAGGTCCTAGTAATCACGGTTAAACATCTAGAAGGAGTACCAGCTTTGGGAACAAGCTGATCAACTCTGTTTTGGATAGGCTGCCTTCGTGGTTTCATGGGACATCCAGCTGGAAATGTCCAATAGACTGTGGATATGTTGTTTGAAGTACAGATGAGACATATTGCCTAGTAATATACATATGGGAGTCTTCAATATGCAAAAAAAAAAAGAGCTGAAGTTATGGGAATTAAGATCACTCAGGCTATGGGTAGACTAGAAAAAGTAAGAATTTATCAAAGATTTTATTTTAAGCATTAATCTTTCATTGACAGTATCTTCAATGAGTTGTAGATGGAATAACGACCAACTACACTTCCTTCTTTACTCTTTTCTTTTCCTCTTTTTTTTAATTAAAAAAAACTATGTCCGGAGTTATGACCCTTGCTATTTGAAAACCTGACCTTAAGCTTCCTTCAAGAGAAAAAATAGATTTTTCCCATCACAGCCTGTTTAAACCTTAGCTGTGAGGGTGCAGGGAACCAAACACTCAAGTAGTTTCTGGAAATGTGTCCTAGTCTTTTTGAACCTGATCTGTGATTGTGTTGAAATGAACCTGGATGACTTTGGCATTAGGCATCTTAGGAGCCGCTGTGTGTTTCTGACTAAATCTGAGTCGCTGCTACAAAAAAGGAAACTGGAGAAACTAATTGGATAAAACAGCCAAAGCATGACCATGAAGTGCAGAATTTCCAGGCAAAATGGTGTTTCAGTACCAACACTTTTCTATCACCATCACTTAGAACAAATGCAAGCAGGCAGCTGAGCTTGTAAATAAAACATTACCTGGCCTCGAAGCTTGAGTGGGATGCAGTCTGTTGTAGCCATGAGCTAAAACAGAAGTGTTAGCAGAACCACATTCCAATGGATTCTTGAGCTAGGTGTCTGGAATCGTTAATATCCAACAACAGTAAAGACCCTGTTCTAATAATGTAGGTGTAATAATAAGAAAATAAACCCTAACTATCCTTCATTTACCTATTCATTCAATCTGCAAGTTATTTACTGAATGTGTTTTATGTGGCAGGTATTCCCCCTCCCTAAATCTTTCATTATGTTGGCCACAGGATTTGCCTTCCTGATTTTCTATGTCATAAACCTCAGTGGAAATACCGGCTATATATATACATATTCCAAGAATACCCTTTTACTTGTCTAATGGGGTTTCCCATTACTTGTCTATACTCTAAGTAATATGATAGTTTCTTTTCAAGAGTACTGGCCTTCTAGGCATTTTTCTAATCCAAGAGAAAGTATCATTGATTCATATGTCATAAGCCCATTTCAGAGGGAAATAAGCCCAGTGCTCATGCCTGGATAACTGGTAGGAGACAGCTTTTTATCTTTTGTATATCTGGGGAACCAACTGCTGACTTCACAGAATGCGGACAGTGAAGGCACCAGTAATACCAGCTAGTTGTGGCCATTCACCAATTGATATGGCAGTTATGCTCTCAAAGCTCAAACACTTCATAGCGACTTCAGAATCACTGCCCGTGGGAAAGAGATGACCCGGTCCTGGCAGGGGAGGTGGCCTCTGTTTTTGCCAGATGACAGATAAAAACACATTGTGGAAAAAACACAATGTGCCACAGAGTCATAGATTAGTAGGGAGTTTGTGTCCATTAGAAAACAGTTCTCCCAAAACACCTACTCTTATAGCGTGGATGACATCCTCCAGGTTAACTACATGATCGAGCAGCTGAGCAAAAGGAGGAGAGCTTCAAGCTCAAGCGTGAGGCAATATTGCCAAATGCACATTTATCAGGAATGAATATAAAGCAACTCACAGAAGACATCTTGGTTAAGGGGAAAATGATTTAATTGTAAAAGCTTAGCTTTACACATTGTTCAGGAAAGCATCTATTGTATAAACGACCTAATAGCCAGCATAATTCTTTCAGTCTAGGAAAACCGTTAGATCCCTTTTTGTATTTATGCCATGCAGTTTTTATCCCAGAGATATACACATAATTTTGCTAGCCAGTAGTATTCTTTAGATTTTCAAATTCTGAATTCTGTTCTATGAAGAAGTAAAACCATGAAGGGAGACATCTTTAGCTACCCAAGTATTTCTCCTTCATTGGAGCAAGTTTGCCGTTCTGGAATGAGTGGGTGGAGAGTTTTGCCGTGAATAGGTCTGAGACAGATGGTAGCCTGAGGAAGCAGCTTCAAGAGAGAAACAGGTAAGAAATGAAGGTTCTGGTTTTATACAAAGTAGGTATGTCTGCGGCAAGGCAGAGGTACAGAGTTACCTAGACAAGGGGAAGACAAGAGGGCCATTTTGGAGAAGTAATTCCCCCAAGTGTATTCCGTTATTTGTTCAGTCCGCTTAACCAGGCATTATTCATCACCTGCCTTCCATCTTCACAGCTCTCTACCAGGCACTAGTTTTAAACCTGAAGACAGCAAGTAATCAAGGCCCAGCTGACTGCAACCCAGGTCACTTGTACAGCTACTCTGTGTCCAGATTCTTCTTGATCTGCAAGCGGGAGATGCTTTCTAATTTAGGTAATAGGTTGAACTTGTATAATAGTTAACTGGCCTTATTTCAAATAATTTCCTTTGAGACAGATAAAAATATTTTCTTACAGAAAAAATTCCCTCCCACATTGGTCCTCCCTCTTCTTTTCATAGAATTAAAGCAATTTTGGCTATTAAGATAGAAATAACATTTAAAATTTTTTTCTTTTTGACTCCATTTGACAAAGCTGATTATTTTCTTTATAAAAGCACATTTGGGAACTTCCCTGGTGGTGCAGCGGTTAAGACTCCGTGCTCCCAATGCAGGGAGCCCTGGTTTGATCCCTGGGCAGGGAACTAGATCCCACATGCCATAACTAAAAATCCTGCACGCCTCAACAAAGATTCCGCACGCAGCAATGAAGATCCCGCGTCCCTGCAACTAAGACCAGGAGCAGCCAAATAAATAAATATTTAAAAAAACAACAAAAAACTCCCAAAAAAATGACAAAAAAAGGCAATTCGAATTATTTATAAACATTCATTAAATAAATATAATTTAACAAAATAAACACGCGTTTGAACACTCCTATATCTTTCCTTGGCTTCATTCATCGGTCCTGATAAAGCTAATATCCTTCCTTGCTCTTGACCTCCTAATACATGATGCAATCCACTCAGGCATCTTTGTCCGTATGGCACACAAGCAATATTTCAAATGTGAAATGGATTCCCTTGAAAGAATAAACATTCTCTCTTGAAGGTCTCTTTACAGTTCTGTCTTAACATAGGGAAATGACCTAAGCGCCCTTTATGGCCTAATTCAGTCCTCTGGGGACTCTAATTTGAAGCAGGAATTTTTGTAACTTTCTTGACTGAGTTCAGTCTGTTCATTTCACGGCAGTGAACAGCTTTACACATGATCATCTCTAGTAGTAAGAGAAGATGATACTGAAAATGGTGACTTTTCAACCATCCACACATTCATTCAACACCACTGAAGAAGTCAAAAGGACAGACTCTAACAGCTCAGCGTACAAGGATGAGTAAGACAAAGCCGCTGCCCTTGCTGGGGAGACAGAAATGTGGACGAGTAATTGCCAGCAGCGTGAGGGGCGTGGCAATGGTGGGATACATCGGGCACCGTAGTGGGCCCCAGGGACGGGTGGTAATCAGCAGGGACTTGGCTGAGGCTTCCCAAACAGAATGACTTCCTGTTGCTTCTGACTTTTGTGGTACCCCAGTGATAAACGTGCAACAGCGGAGACGCACTCCTTAAACCAATTTCTCAAGTACCAAAATACAACACGGCATTCTGGAAAGTAGGACAGCTTCTAATCACTCCTCCAGTAATACTACCCACTGCGACTAAAGGGGAAGCCCTGCTTCGTGCAAACCTGCATTTTGTACCTTTGCTGAAGAATGGACGTGATCTGCTTGCAGAAATCTTCTCCATTTTGAGAAAACGCCTTTAGGTTCTTGTATACTTTATTATACTGAAAAAGAAAAGATGCGCAGAAGGATTATGAGCGCTTCCAAAGACTGAACTCCTATAAATTCAGAACGCGGCTGTCATGATGGCTGTCCTTGTAAATGATCGTGCAGCTACAGAATGCACACCTTTTAGATGAGTTCTTAAGATAAAGGTGAAGTCTCTTCTGTCTGGATGTGAAAGATCCTGGAGAACTTTTCAAAAATAAAGCTGATCTATGTGTTTCTTCCTAGACCAGATGTGAACAATTCAGCGTGGGCTGCACTTGGATTGCTGTCACCCCTATTATTCCCAGGAAGCCTAAAAGTACATTCTGACATACACCGCATATTCATTTTGTGTCTCCCCAGAAAATTCCAAAATACTATTCCTGGACCTCATCACCAACCCTGGACCGTTAAAGTGAGTATTTCTTGGTTGAGATAGAAAATGTAAGTGAATAATTTCTTAATAAAATTTCTCCTAGTCCCCTCTATATCTCATTTAACCCTAGTAATAAGAGTGTTATAGTAGTGAGTTGAACATTGTGGTTTGAACCAAACCTTTATAAATTTATCTATATGTGAGTTTAGCCTGTAGATACAAAGATTCCAATCGCAGGATTTTGTCATGTGACTTAGAACTCCACAATGTTATTCTGAAAATTGTATTGGTGAAGCTACACATTGATGACAATAGATTTTAAGTGCCCAGGTGGAGAGGGCAAGTGCCAGTTGATTCTGCTGCTTTCCTGACACAGGGTGGGTGAGTGAGGTGATCGACTCACTGTCTCAATGTTTCCATCTGGGAGATGCGATAGCCCATTGCATTTTTCAGAATGAGATCGTGCACAAGAGGACGCAAGTTCTCTGTAGACTGAGTGCTGTGCAGTGGCTCTTTGCTTGTACAATGAGCCAACCTCTTCCAGTCCTCAGATGTCTTGGGCATGCTGCTGGTCATTGGTTGCGAATGGGAAAGGGAAGGAAACTCACAATTCCTGAGCACCTGCTATGGGCCAGGCATGTTCCCCTTTATGAGTCCTCAGGACTGAGGCAACTTTTCAGCTGTCACAGTCGCACCTGGAGTAAGGGGCTAGTAGAGTAGCAAAGAGGACATAGGGGACACAGAGGAAGAAAGACCCAAAGAAAGGACCTAAGCCAGGCCCCATCTTCTTTTTTTTTTTTTTTAAGAGCATAGGCTCAGTAGTTGTGGCGCACAGGCTTTGTTGCTCCGTGGCATGTGGGATCCTCCTGGAGCAGGGATCGAACCCGTGTTCCCTTCATTGGCAGGCGGATTCTCAACCACTGCGCCACCTAGGAAGCCCTTTAAATTTTTTTTTTCTTTTTTTTTTTTTTAAGAGTCCCCTACCTTCAATACCTAGGATGTAGAAGCACAATCCTATAGATACCAAATCTTTTTATCTCATGCAGTAGTTTAACTTTCCCCTGAATTTAACACAGAAAGCCATGGCAGGATTTGGTAGACACACAATAGGAGGAAAGAGCTTCATTGAAACTGCCGGGGACACAGAGACAGCCTTCAGAGTACAAAGCTCTTTAGAAGGACATCGTTAACTCCTAAAGCAAGGTTTGCAAAATCTCGTGCCTGCAAAAGTCACCCATCAGGCACCTGGAGAAGGGAGGAGCAGGGTGGGGACAGTGAGCTGGAGAGACAGCTGCCACAACAACTCTGGACCACAGACTCGCTTTTTGGTCCAAAAACACTGAAATGAGCATTGGCATCAGAAACATAATTTTTTAAAAATTGCGGCAAACAATTCTCCACATTTTAAACACTCTGCCAAGCAAGCAAAATACACCTGCAGTGCAATCCAAGTGTAGCCTCCAACATGAAGAAATGATTCTCCTCTGAGGCCTGAGAGTGAAAATCACTGTTTGGCAATCAGCTTTCTCATTTTTATTTCCGTAAACATAAGTTGTCATCTATGAATGACATGATGCTTTCAGGCCTCCTTCCTCCCCTTACAAGCACAAAGGGAGAGTTTGGTAAGCATTTTAAAATTGTTTCGCTTTTTGGTTTATTCTTTTGTTACCTAAACATTTTCACTAAATTCTCCATTAAGCCTTTTATTTTCTTCCCATAACATCGAATAACATCCAGTAAAACACACCTAGTCATGAGAAGAAAATAGAGAAGTGTTTAGCCGCCACGTGCCCCTGGAACAGAGTCACTGCTCAGCCTCTCTAACCCTTAGGTGTAATCATGTGATGAACTGCTTCCCAAAGAGGTATGGGTGAAAATTTTGTGTTGGGTTTTAGTGAAAGTTCCTTCCTCCTTTGTCCTGGAACCTGAACTTAAAATGACAGCTGATGCTGTCAGGTGATCTTGAGGACGGATGTCACGTGCCAAGATCTTAGATCAGAAAGAGAGAAAGAGCCTGGGTCCCTGATGCCCTGGGGACCACTACAGAAGCACCCAACTCTCTACTTTGGGACTTATTTTGTTTGAGACAAGTATAACAAGAGGTTTTTTTTAAAGCCACTTTTATTTTGGGTTTTCTAAATATGTAGCTAAACATAGTTCTAACTTATACACAGTCTTTCAACTTTTTATTTTAAATTACAAAACATTTTTATGCTTCATAAATAATAATGATACCTACAATAATTATGATACACGTTATATTCTTACTATCTAAGTTACAGAAGTATTGACACTTTGCTTCTGCTCTTTTTAAACAATTTTTTCCTTTTCATAATTTCTTTGACTATTCTTGCACATTTATTCTTCTATATGAACATTTACCTAATTACATTTTTTAAAAATCCCTGTTGAGATCCTAATTGGAATTGCATTACATCTATATATCTCAATTTGAGGAAATTAAATTTTTTATGGTATTTAGACTTTCCATCCAAGGGCATAGTAAGTCTCTGCATTTGTTCAAATCTTATTTCATGTTCAATAAAATTTTATGATTTTCTTTATAGGTCCTGTAGCATTCTTATTTATTTAGAAATATCTCACAGTACAATACAGTATTAAGCTGTCTTTTAAAATAGGGTCTTATCTGTTTCTTTCTCCAGCTTACACCAAAGCAGAAACAAAGACCCAACAAAAACATCAGGGGGGCATATGCAGGGGAGAAAGATTGGGATGCGTGCTTGCAAAGTGAGTTTTTCTGCTCTCAAACACTGTAAGGCTGGGGCTGGGAGAAGACGAAGCCGAGAGATGGATGGAAGGATTTGGAGCCTTCCCAGCAGAAGCAAGAAACTCCCAAAAGGAAAACTAGGCATGAAGGGAAGGGAGCTGTCTTAGGGCATGGACCCTCATCAGCCCACCATCACCAGAAGAGGCGATTTGGATCCAACAGTCCTGGGGAAAGAACAGGGTGCCTCAGACACCATGTATGAGGAGGGGGACAGGTAGGGAAAAGCTTGCCCCTAACCAAAGTGGAAATGAGCAGAACCAGTTGAGAATTTTTCCCTGTCCTGGGGTTGCAGGGGCCACTGCATTTCCCAAATGTATCAAGCCATCAAGAACTCTCCAAGACACATTTTTAAAACACTGTCTCCAGAGGACTAGTTCTGGTTCTAGGAAGCCAGCCTGGAAAGTTTATAAACCAATGATTCAAAACTCGATTGCCTTTAGAGGAGAGTGGGTGAGTTGTGGCAGTGTGGAGACTGCCTGTCTTTCCCAAAGGCATTCAGAGTCAACTTTTTTAAGCAAGAATCTGCTCAAACAAAGCACATCTTATGGCTTCAATTGCCCTGGGGGCTCCCAGTTTTAAATTTTGGAAGATTTCCTGTCATTTAATAGGCTAGTACTTCCTAAGTTTTTTCACGTCATAGTATACGTAGAAAATGATATTTGTACTGGAACAATGTGGTAAATGGACAAAGTTATTCAAGGCAGAGGCAACTGGCCCATGAGCTCAGCCCCTAGCCACACCCTGCCTGAAAACCATCTTCCACACTCCAGTGTGCCCAGGACACACAAGTCAGGAAGTGCTTCAACGCACTACATTGTTGTTAACTCAGTGATCAGATAAAAATGGGATGTTCTGTTTATTCCGGAAATGGGGAATTTTATCTTTGACTCTACATAATAATGTACCAGACACTCCCCAACAGACCCTATCCAGATTGAGATAAAGTTGACATCCATAAATAAAAGAGTTGCTAAGAATACTTCCATTATTTCAGCATAACCCCTTCTTTAGATTCAATGATTCTGTACCTTTCTTTTTGGACCATCTACTCAGACTTGAAGACAAAAGCTGTGGAAAGCAGACTTGCACAAACATCCAAGTAGACCCCAGAGACCATCTCATCCAGTGTGTGTGTGTGTAATCAGAAAACCCTGGAACTTATCTGCTTTGAGGGGATAAAGTCTCTTGACCTTGGCTTTGGTTCTCCCTCTCCTCTCCCATCTCCCCTCCCCACTCCCCTCTCACCCACCATAGGGGTCTCTGAAGGGATACCGTGGAGCACAGTTTGGAAACCACTGAAGTCCAATCCTCTTATTTTACAGTTAAGGCCAAAACAGCAAAAGATAACCTCACTAGTTAGGGACAGAACTGTGATTAGAAATGTTAGGTGAGCAAATCAATTAGAGAATCTATTAGAAGTATATTTATTAATAGCTAATCAGTATAATGAAACTAAGTGTGCTCAGAGTGGTATAATCGTTCAGTGTTAGGAACAGTGCAGACGGCTCCCCAGTGTCATCAGCCAGCCCAGAAGGGTTTGTGTTAAAGTCACGCCGAAGATGAATTTTTCATGTTTTTTTCCCCCACCTAGTGAGCTTTTGAATACCCCACCCCCTACCAAATATTCATTCCAGGAGAGAACCTACGGTTGATCTTACATCTCCAGGTGAATTTATATTAACAGGCTGCTTTTCCCTAGGGTCATTAATTACTAGGAAAAAACAATACTTTTTTTTTTTTCCCCCGATAAAGGGTTTGCGGGCCGGTGGAGAAACACGTGGGATCTTTCTGAGACCCTAAAAATCCCTTCAGGTAGATAACTAATGTACACAGACATGTCTCATTCTGCCATTAAGAAATGTTTCTGCCCAGCGCTTTTAAGCAAATTCTGTTGGATAAATATTATCATTATAAAAAAACTTTGTAACCTAGGCAATTGGCACATGAAATGATTAAACAGATGTCTTATAAACAACATAAAATTCACTCTGTCAGCCTTGGCCTAGCTGCTCTTTCTGACGTTCCATGATTTGAATGATTAAGAAGGTTAAATTCAGGTATTCTAGAAAAATCCATGTCAATCCTAGACGCAAGTATGAAAAATTCGTTTGGTTTTTTTGGAGGTGGGGGTGGGGGAGTAATGCTGAGCCTTGTAATGTTAAACAAACCATGATATTCTACTTAAATTTAATCAAATAAGCTTTTGTTGGATGCCTTTCACATGCCAGGCACTGTACTATTGATTTCATGTGGCGTAATCTTTTATTAAAAGTACTGCTTTTCTAAACTAAGAAATTACTTGTGTCTATGAGGCACCTGGGTAATATTTAGAATCTCCATGACAGGTTGTCATAGGTTGTGAGATGCAGACCATTAAGGAGCGTAGTCTACTTCATCGTCTGCTCCTCTTACTTTACAGATGAGGAAGCCAAGGCCCACAGAATGTGAAGTAGCACAGCACACATCTCACTGATGCACACTGGGGATGCTGTGGGCCAAGGACATCCACGCCAGACCCAAGCTGCCTCCTTATCTCTGCATCCCAGAATCCCTCAGGAGCCATGGACCCCTGCTGCAGCATCTTTTATATTAGTGCCAGTTAATATCCTATGACCCAGGCCGGGCCACTGAGTGGGAAGCTCAGGTTGGCCTCTGCACCAGGCCGAAGGAACAGACCCGCAGTACCGTGTCAACAGCTGTTGAAGTTAAGGAAGAGGCTGACTAGGTGGACCCAAGAAGGCCTGCTTTGACAGGTTTCTCCTTGGATACTGAAGGAGTGAGTAAAAGCAACACCTTGGTTATAGCTTATTATTTGCCCTTGATTTCTATGGCGCTGTTTCTTAGGAAGGTGCTATTTTTTTTTTTTTAATGATTAGATTATTTCATTTGGAGATAATTTGATCCTGTCTGCTTCCTTGCACATGGATTTGAAAATAATTCCCCTTGGCATATTTTTAGGTTTAGAAGCTAAGCTCACAGGCATCAATGCCTCAAGGCCCAGAGCCAATTCTTTTCTTTTTCAAAAACAGAACTTTTAAAAATCTCCTTCAAATAAGTTCTGACATTCTCAAGCTTAGTTAAAGGCCCTATGCAGCATTCAAGAAATCTGTGTGCTACCCTGGGGACTGATTATTTGAGCATAGATACTAACCCGGCTCTCTGAGGTACAGTGGCCCAGCCATCAGCCTACCTTACTCATTGGAGCATGACCTAAAAGAAGGGGTTTTTAAATTTTTTTTTTGGAGTCTGGTGAAACCTAATTTACTCAGAAAAATATTTTCAAATGTGTAAAACAAAAGAACAGGATTACAAAGGAAACTGATTATATTGATATATGTTTTATAAAATATAATTTAAAATCATGATATTTTATGTGCTTTTTTACTTAACATAGTAAGTAACAAGTCTTAAGAATTACCCAAATTTCTAAGTCACACTGACTGTGAGTAAACAGTATTTCTAGATATCTGTAAATAACCGTAATGTTATATAAAAATATAAGTGATTTTTATTAGTTACAAAGTCACAGACACGGCAGTTGCACTAGGGTTTGTTGCTTATATTCAAAATTGGAGGAAATTCTAAATTTCAGTTAGAAACTAAAATAGAGAGGTCATGTTTTTCCCATTGAAGGTCATGCAACCCACTGATTTCCAAATATAGGTCCACTGGGTTGGAGAGACCAAGTTACAGACCAAGTTAAGAACTGTAACTAAGCTAAGGCTTTATGAATTAATTGTGTTCTGTGCAACCCTACGAACTCATGAAGAGGAATATTTTGCAGATGGTTAAAGCTTTGAGTTCTTTTTAGTTTCTTCATAGAACTACCTGTTTCACGAAGCATTCTTTTGCAGTCTACTCCCTTGTTTTATTCTGTTCCCGATCTGCAGCCTCATCTTTACACAGCATTGTTCCCCAGGCACAAACTAGGACTGCACCAGGAAATCAGCGCGAACACTTGATGCAGATGAAACAATTACAAATAAACAAAGACTCCGTGACTTTAGAGAATTCAGAAACCCTGGCTGGAGGAATATCCTCCCCCTCTCGACTGCATTTGGTGGCACTGGGCCCAGAGAGATGACCTTCAAGTTTGGAGACAAGAACAGGAGTCCTTGGGGCAATGGCTCAGCACAGGGAAAAGGACTCCAGCATGTCAGGGAGGGAGCATTAAGCTGACGCAGGGTTATGGTAATGGGTTGTCTTGGGAGCCGCTCAAAGGAAATATTTCTCCTCCTTCCAGATCTAAAGTCAGCCTTGGAAAGGGAGGTTAGGCTTTTAGCTTTTCTGCTTGTTTGTTTGTTTTGTGAACTTGTCCTGGCTTCAATTTTCCTCTCCACTATCTCACTCTTCCCTTGGTCTTGCCTTTCTTCTTTGTTGACTGTCAATGCCAAGTTTTTGCCTCCGCTTATCTCATCCCCGTTCCACTCACCCACCCTATACAAAAACATCACTAAAATATTGAGAGAGAGGAAAGGAGTCAGCATTTTAGTCAGGAGCAAATGCAAGGAGTGAAAAATAAGCAAACAACAAATACGTAAACGAGAAAAGACTTTTTGAAACGTTATCCATGCTTACCAATGGAGAAGAGATTGGGGTAGAGGAAATCAAAGGGAGGAGGCTGGTTTCGCTCTTAAGATCTGTATACAATCGTATTGTTGGAATTTGTTTTTACCTTAGACACACATTACTATTGCATTTTAAAAAGGAAAAGTAGGCAGAGCCTGCTCCTACACTGTCATTATTAACAGCACTAGCCAGCTATGACTTGATCACATTTAGCACGTCTGATTCCCGAACTCATTTTGTGGGATAGTGGTTACAGGTCCATCTTCGCTAAGCCTGTGCTTCCCACAGCCATTGACTAAACACAAATGAAGCCAATAATTATCTGTTGATCAGTTTTTTATGGTTTTATTGCAGCCCTTGTTTATCTGCTTCTCCACGGGGTTGTTGGTTTGGTTTTCGTTTTTGTTTTTGAGTAAAATACTTGAAAGATGAATGCAGCCCCTTGCTTCCGATGTCACCAGTTTTAGCTTTTTGGCACCATTTCTTGGGATAACACACCGACCATCCTCGATTCCTTTATTTCCTCCCCCCACCCTTTATTTTAATTGCTCCTCATTTCCTAAATTACACCTCTGCTCTTGCGGCTAACGACCTCACAATGTCTTTGGACTTTTGACCAACCTTCTGCTTCAGGTACCGCTCCCAGGATTGAGACACACACATCGGTAAACGTGTCCGAGGACCCCCGCCCGCCGGACAGAGAGCGGAGTCTGTACTTCCTCCCTGGGGACTAGAGTTCTGGACCCTAAATGATATGGGAAAATACACAAAACCTTCCACCCTGACTTCATTCCCAGAGCCCAAACCTGGCTGCAGGCATTCTGCACGTTTGTGTGTCCACGCTACGCATGATATCGGCACCACTGGTATACATTTGAAGAATGTTACCCAAACAGCCACCATCTGCGTGCAAATATAACGCTACATCCACTCAAAGTTTTTCCAAGAATATGAGAACAAAAGATGACAAGTACCTGCCCTGTCGTTTGCTAGAAAGAGCTCTGTGTTTAAACTGCAAAGAAAACCCACAGACTTTTGTACCAGTGCCAATATCTAAACACGTTTGGCTTCTGAGAGTCTCAGGTTTCTTAAGTTCAAGGCCATTAATGTATAAATCTACTCCTCAGCCACCCTCTCACACACAGGCATGCAAACCACACTGGGCTACTCACCGAACAATCTGTCAGTGGGTCCCTCATGTTGAAATGGTGTTCGCTTCAGTCCTTTTACCTAGGCTCTGGCATTCAGGATGCTGCACCCGAGGCTGGGTGTGTCCTGGACTTCCGGGATTCAAAGGGCCTAGAGTACGTCAGTCCTTGTCAAACACCCCAAGGAGGAAGTCCCAGCCCTGGACTTTAATCCCGTTTGTTTTCTGAAAAGGCAAAGAATGACTCCGGGTCAAGAGAGCCGGAGTGAGATGGTGAGAATGACTTCTGTAAATACTTAGGGGTCAGAATACGGAGTCCTGAGCTGCGTGGCCTTGAAAGAAAGCCCAGAGGTTCCTGGGAATTGAGTCACTCAGGGCTGAGAGCAGAGGGATTCTCTCAGCTTCCTGTATTCACCACGGTTTTCATTTTCTGTATTTTCCGAAGCTTTGACACACTGGGGCCTTTTGGGTTGGGGAGGAGGGACTGCCTCTTCCAGGGTTAGCTGATTCCTAAAGAGAGTAAACTAGCTTGTAAGCATGGCTTTGATATGCAATCCAACCAATCCTGAATCCCGACCCCTATTCACCTCCCTTACCTACCTCTCACATAGGAAGTCAATAGTCCCCCTGCCTCAAATCACCCCAGGGCTAAGGAACCAAACAATTAAGATCACCCCTATATAACCTTGTCTATAGCGGAAGATGTCCAGAAAAGGCTGTTAGGAGCAAGCATACACTATCCACGTTGAAGGACCTAACTCAACCTAACCCATACTACTACCCCAAGAGGACCAAGAGGCTAGGCTATAAAAAGAAGGATTTTCCTATGCTCAACCTCACTTTTTTAATCACTCAAAAGGATAAACAGAACCAGAGATCAGCCATAAGCAACTTATTTTTTATTGCTTTCTCTGCAGCTGTGGCCCAGTGGTCAATCCTGAGATTTCCAGCTAATGACCTGTTGCCTCGTGACAGCTGGTCCGTTGACTGCTTTGCTCTGACTGGCAGACAGGTAAATGCAGGTCCCCAGCCCAGAAGGATCTCCAACCACACAGCCCAGCGGAACACTGCAGAACTGCCCAGGTGACTCAGGCTCCACTTATCTGCCCTTGGTGTACAAGCTCCATTCACGTCCTTAGAAATTACACATGAAGAGGGAGGAGGACTTGCCCTGTAACCTGAGTAGAGAGGAGGGGTCCTCCATTAGGGACCACCGTTCACACCCTTAACAGTGTTTTCCCCTGAGCTTCTGCAAAGGAGTGTTATCCCGGGAGGTTACACTATGGAGCAGTAGCTATTGCAGGGCTAGAATTAGACAAGGCACCCATCACACGGAAAGAGGTTTAAGACAGACTGTAAACCGAGGTTAATAATATGTCCCTGGAGGGCTTCCTCGCCTTCAGGGAGGGTTAGATAGCCTTGGCGGGTGCCCCGGATTCAGGGCCTGGGGCAGCTCAGTGTCTCGCCCCAGTTCCTGCTGCACTTGGTCTCAGATCAGACCCACCTCAGTTCAGAATGTGGAGACTGGCCTCCCTTGCCAATCTCCACAAGAAATGCCATCCCACCAAGCTTGCCGTGGTCTCCACGGCCCTCTGGGAGGTTGGTAGGACAGTCCCACACCCGTACTCCTCCTGGGTGTCTCTCCCAGCAGGCTAACTAGCTTCCCCTTAGGCCTCTTGGAGAAATTAAAATCTCTCCATCTCACTACAGTATCCCTCTCACAGACTGTTGTAAAGGCGGGAGGGCGTCCTGGCTGAATTTATATTGAGAATTAGAGTTTGGCTATTTGTTGAGCTCTCAGAAGGGTGTTTAGATCTGCAACAAAACTTTGATTTTGGAGGTGAGAAAGAGAGCTGTATCGGTTACCTCTGGTCACAATAACGCTGTGTAATAAACAGAAAACCCCAGTGACTTCAAATGACTTTATTTACTTCACAAGTGTGTGATTTAGTGTGTTCTTTGGGTCTCCCCGGCCCCACATGTGAAAGCAGGTCATCTACAAGTGTCTGCTGATCTCGGCAGGGCAGCTCTTCTGGGCTCTGCTGGGAGGATGGCTTGGCTGTGAGCTGAGGGGAGTTTTCCTCAGCCTGATGTCTAAGCCAGGCTGTTCTAGGGCGTGTTGAGGAGCCAAGAGAGGGAGTGGAACTGCTCAGGCCTCTTGAGGTGCAGCCTTGGACCTGACACACCATCACTTTGGCCCCATACAGCTGACTGAAGCCAGTCCCAGGCCAGCCCAGATTCAAGGGGGTGGGGTGGGGCGGGGGAGATTCCAGTACTTTCTGTGAGGAGCTGAGTGTCTCATCACAAAGGGCCCAGACACAGAAAGGGGCAGAGACTCGCGATTGTTTTACATTCAATACACTGCAATCGCCAGTCAATTGTTCTTCAGTGACTGGAGGGGGTGGCTGAAATGTCAGCCTTTCCCTTTCTTAAATTCAGCCTCAGCAGAGACTGAGGTCAGGGAGAGAAATAAGGGGAGTGAAGTTCATGACAGCGTCTAGACATAGACTTGGAGACAGGGTCATTCTCTCCCCTCTGACCCCACATCCCATCCTACCCGTCCCCCCGCCCCCTGCCACGCGGAGCGGGAGGAAGTAGTAGAACAGGTTCTCCCAGGCGGCTGCAGCACCTGAGGCTGTGGCTGGTGAGGCACCTTGGCAAGACAAGAGCAGAGCAGCTTGAGGAAATTTGTCCTTGCGTGTGAGAGAATCCCCGCCCCCGACTCCCAGAAATGGCCCAGGGAGACGGGGAGGAGGAAGCTGAGTTCCTGTGTGAGCAAGAGGGGGAAGATCCTTAGTGTTTTGAAACTGATATTAACATCACCTCATTTGTATCTACAGGTTGATGAGAACTGTATATAATGAAGCATCTCGAAGAAGGTATATATACTGCTTTTCTAAAACAAGGTGGTGCCCAGGGCATCCTTGTGAGCTGTCTGTCTTCAGGTTTGTCTCTGGCCATGTGTTCCCGGCTTGCACTCATTCTCTGGCTTCTTTCCAGTCCAGGCCTCCAGCTTGACCTGCTGTTCTGTCATTCAGACCCTTGTCCTCCCGCTTCCTTTCCCTGTGTGTCAGCATTGGCGTTCCTGGCGTGGCCTCTCTGCAGAAAGAAAACCTGCAGCGGGCTGATCTGGAAGCCACTCCACTGCACCCCACCCACCCCAATTTGTGCTGCCTGCCAGGCAGCTGTGCTCCAGCAACAGGAGGACACACTTAAGTGTCTATAAGCAGATGTCAGGTGTCAGTACGTTAGTAGGAAGAAGCCCAAATGGTACAGAGGTTCAGGGCAACGCCAAACTTGCCTTGAAGTTCCTGTAGTAGCCAAAGCATGCAAAGAATTGGAAATGGCACACACGTTCATCAATAGGGACCTGGTTAAATACGTTATGGTAATACGGGCTCACATTTGCAGAACTTACCATGTGTCAATATGTAATATTTATAAAGCTATTCTAAGTGCTTCACGCATATTAGCTTTTCAAACCATCATAGCAATCACCTGAGATAGATCTGTGTAATTCTGATCCTTATAACACACATAGGAAAACTGAGGCACAAGATGGTTAAGTGACTTACCCAAGGTCGTACGGTTAGGAGTGAGAGAGCTGGGATGCGTCTGACTTCAGTGCTTCCATGTTTCCTTACTGTGGTGCACGGCCACTCAACCCAGATATTGGGATAAAAAAGATCCAAACAATGAGGATAGAGGATAAAATATTTAGTTATATAGACACAGAAACAGGTTGCAAGAGAATGAGTTAGAGTCTAGTTTGGGACTTATATAAGGAAAAATACCCAGGCACATACACAGCAGGTGGACTATAGTACAGCTCTGAGGGGCGGGACTGTGGAGGACTCTTCCTTTCTAGGTCATACATTTCTATATAATTTTAACATTTGAAACAAACATGTATTGCTTTAGAAAACAAACTAACGCTTTTTTTTTTTAAAGGGTAACAATTATGCTACCTTTAATTTATAAAAAAGTTAGAACTAATAAGGGAAATGGTGACAGCAGGCCTCGTGAGTCCGTATCTTTTGGACTTTGCAAAATGCTGGTTCCTTCCACCTGAATTTCTTCTACCTTTACATTGCCTTCGTGGGCTCTCATTAACCTCCAAAGTCCATCCTGCGTCCTTTTCCCCAGACACAGTACACTCTTGTCTTTGTACTATTGTTACTCATTGCGTGTCCTTTTTTTTTTTTTTTAAGATTTTTTTGATGTGGACCATTTGTAAAGTTTTTATAGAACTTGTTACAATATTGCTTCTGTTTTATGTTTTCTTTTTTTTTTTTTTTTTTTTTTGGCCCTAAGACATGTGGGATCTTAGCTTCCCGACCAGGGATCGAACCCACACCCCTTGCACTGGAAGACGAAGTCTGGAGCACTGGACCGCCAGGGAAGTGCTGACTTGCCCCTCTTTTGGTTCATTTACCCCATTGCGTTGAGATGATTAGTGTAATAGTCTGCCTCCCACACTACTCAGTGAACTTCTTATACAAAGTATGCGGAGCAAAGTAAATGTTCAATAAAGAGTTTTCATTTAATTGAATTCAACTCTGAGAAAGTGGCCCCGTTAGCTAGCTCCTCTCCATCCGACAGAGAATATTGCTTATGGGTAGGCCTACATCCTCAGCTCTTGGGAAGCAGCGTTCAAAACACTGAGAGCGAAGATAAGTGACCTCTGGGCAGGAACTCTAAAATGGGAAACCGTCCAAATGCCCTTGGGAGTTTCTGCTGCTCTGATTAAAAATGGCCTTGACAAGCAGGAAACTGAGAAGAAATCAGAAGAATCCCAAGGGGCCACTTAGAGCACTTTCTTGGAGATTTGTTGGTTAAGAATGTATAAACATATGAGATTAGAAAAGTCTTGGGACCAAGGATAAAATCAAAGGGTGGCCTAACGCTAAGAAGAAATTTAAGAAAGCTGGAGTCTAAAATGAGCCACATTCTGCAAAGTTTGCCAAGAACATCTGAGATAATTTTTACCATATCTACAGCAAGAAGAATGTAACGGAACAGCATCTGGGCTTGGGACTGCTGGCCTCTGTTTCTGGTGACAGAGTGAGCAGGCGTGCTTGGTTAGGTGGCTGGCTTCGGGGGTTAGAGGGTCAGGCAGAGAGGCTGGCCCCCAGTGTGCCACGTCTTCACTGTGCCTTGACACATCCCGCTTCTGAGTCCTGGATGAAGCCCACTCCTTGGCCTCTCTGAGCTGACAGAAGCCCAGTACCACCTCTGCAGTCATTCCAAGCATGTGAGACCCACGGACAGTGTTTATAAGACATGACATCACTTCCACCAATCACCCTCAAAGGGAACTATAGAAGCAACCTCATTCTGACTCAACGACTTTTTATTTTTAGTCTCTGGTTGCCGCAGTGATTAGTTTCCTTAATTTCCACATCTCTCCAAAGCTGGAAGAAACATTTCTAAACCCTTGCCTTAATGCATATGTTAAAAAAAAAAAAAAAAATCTAGCTATGCCCAAAGCCTCAGGATGAGAAAAAAAAAAAAAACCCTATCTAATTTAGAAGCACTAATGAGTGTTTTAAACTATAGCAGGAGTGGAGGAAAAGGGTGGTGGTGGGGAACACACAGATATTGTTATTTTTAATAGCCAGCCTAATTTGTAGCATCTAAAGTAATTTTTATGCACAGTTTGTCCTAATTATTTTGTGGTTTTTAAAATTGCACAAAATAGGTTTTTTTTTTTAACACTTTCCACTCAATAAAAATTACCTAGTTTTTCAATGGAAGTCCAGATGGTCACAATTAACTTACTTTATAAATACAGACCAACCCTGTATTCAGTGTGCTGGGGCTGAATTTTCATTGTGTGTGTCCAAGTTTCACGTATATTAATTTAAAATCTCCAGGTGTTAATGGAGAATAAAGATGAAATCAAATAGATTAATTTGCATAAAACAAATCAGTGTAAATTTACTTTTCCCCAATAAGCGCTAGGAAATGAAAACTTAATGGACAGCTAATTAACAATCAAATCATCCTGCAGCCACGATCTATGGCTCCACTTCCCCCCCAAAAAGCATGAGAAGGACATTTTATAAATGCAGATTAGTCTAAATTACATCATATCTTCATTGGATCACCTGCGTGAATATTCATGTGCTATTACTTACATTTTCCTAAGCTCACCTAGGACCAAACTTAACGGATTTCAATTAAAATGCACTCTGGAATGGCAAGCAGAGGGTTGTTTTTGTCTGCAGGGCACAGTATGAGTTTGGCATTTTTGCTTATGTACATAAAGTGCCACCCAGGATTTATTTGCCTTTTTTTCATCTTGGCTCTACTTCTATGTTATAAATCATCAATTTATAGTAATTTCCTATACATCATTGCCTGGTTATGGTGATAAAACCTTAGCGAGGAAACAAAAGCACTCCAAACTGTTATTTACCTTGATTACTTCTGCAAGTGGAACTGAGAGGAGGAGGAGCTTTCCTATTTCCCTTTTCACACGGAGAACTTTATATGATGTGCTTGCATCACCTGCTCAAAAGTATAAACTAATTTTTTAAAGCCGTTGCACGTGCTTAGGACTGAGGGCAGGCAGAGTATAAACTGGTCTACTCAGAACCTAGGTTCAGCCAACCAGCCCTCTGTGTACTTGTTTAAAATCTTCCCCCATTGTCTTTTTACTCAAATTATGTAACCCCTTATTCAGATTTTCCCACAATGCTTCTGAAATGGAAAATCACTGTTTCTTTCATTTTTGCCTCCCGGGAGCATCTTATACAACCGATAATTCATCACTGCCTATTTGTTCTTTCAGTCATTCAGCGAGGTCTTGTGTAGCACCCTCTTTGCTCCAGGCACTCTGAGGGACACAGAGATGAAGGCACTCCAATCCCTTCCTTCGAGGAGCTCAGTGTGATGAAGGGAGGTTATATTATACTGTGATAGGTTATGTGAAAGAGGTCTTTACAGAAATGTGATGGGAATTCCAAAGAGGTACGCTGCTCAGCTTGTTTGGGGAAAGGGAGAATGCCAGAAAACGCTGGCAAGAGTTGGTCACACCTGCTGTTGCTCCAAGGGCACATACTAATTATCTCTGCATAAGAGTGTGTGTTGGTGTGGTCAGAAGAGTGCCTTGAGCACATAGTTTGCGTGGGACTTTATAGTTGAGGCTGAAGAGATACTCAGGGATGAGACATAGGAAGCCTTAGGCACCACGTGTTAACTTTAACCCAAAGGTAATTGGAGCCACACAGGGGGTCTGTTTTCCAATGTAGGATTTTAAGCATATTTGTGATATTCAGATGGGCATTTCAAACTGGTCACTCTGACGGCAGTACGGAGACTCTAGAAAAGGATGACACAAGGATCAGGAGGAGTGGGAGCCTGTTGCCAAGATCCAGGAGAAAAATGGTGAGTCCTTAACTAGCATGGAGAGGCAAGGGTAGAGTCTTAAAATGGAACCAGGAGGATACAGTGATGAATTGGATTGGGAGGAAACAGGAATGGTTGGATCTGGAATGAAGCCTAGGCTTCTGGTATCCTCCCTGAGATTCCCTTCTCTATGGCCTCCACGGGAGGCACTGCAGTGCAGGAATTAATAGCATAGTCTTTGGAGTGTGAAAAACATGGTTTTAAAAGTTGGCCGTACTATACATTAGTATGCTAATTTGGGGGAAATTTCTTCACCCCTTTAAGCTTTAATTTCCGGTATGTAAAATGGAAGGAATGTACCACAAAACTCAGAGCAGAGTGTACCTAACAAATGTTCCATAAACACTCGCTCTTTATTGTTAATCATTTTAATTTATTTCTGCACAATAAAGACATTAAAAATGATTGCATTGCATACATAAAACATTGAAAATTACAACTATTATAACAAAAATTGCAAAAAAACTAACATGGCTATTCTACTTAGCAATTTCGAATTCTCAAGAAGTTTTAGCTAATGTATTTTCTTCTTTCACTAAACTTCCCTTTAAGAGGCTGAGACACTGTGTATTACTTTATCGCTCTTGGAACTCATAGATGGCATTCTCATTTTTAAGAAGTGACCTTGTTGCATCTAAACATCTGAAAATTTCACTTGAGACATTATTAGGGTTTTGAAAACAAATATATTGATTTAAAAAAATTATCTCAAAGTTGCAGACAAATCGCAAGTTCAGTACACAGAATTTTTTTTTCATACCTTAATATTTTCGTGTGTGTTTCCTACAAACAAGGACGTTCTTCAACAAAACCGCAATACAACCACCAAAAGCAGGAAATTCACATTGATTCATTACTACCATCTACTCTTGGGTTCCACCAGTGGTCCTCATTATGTTCTCCATGGCAACAGGATGCAGTTCAGGATCACGCATTGCATCCAGTTGTCACATCTCTTTCTTCTCCTTCACTCTGGAACAGTTTTTCAGTCTTTGCTTGACTTTCATGTCATCGAGACACTTGAAGATTACCAGTTAATTGTTTTGCAGAAGGCCCTTCAATTTGCGTTTATCTGATATTTGCTCATGATTAGATTCAGGTTACGCAGCTTTGGCAGGAACATCACAGAACGGATGCTGCTTTCTTATTACATCCAATCAAGGGACTCAAGATTCCATTTGTACCATTATTGATGGCCTTGACTTAATTAAGACGGTGCCTGCCAGGCTCCTTTGCTGTGAAATGACAACTTTCGCCTTTGAGGTTAATAAAGACATTGCAGGGATGTACCTTGAAACTATGCAAACACCTCATTCCTCATCAGACCTTCAGTTGATTCATCTTCTAATGTATGTGAGCTCACAGGTTTCCATTTTATTCAATGCATCATAACCAATTACCATTATTAATTTTGATGCACAGAATGTCCTAAATGTGGCCAGCGAGAGCCCCTTGAACTTGGTTCTGTGCCTTATCCCACTTTCCCATCATTCTTGGAGCACTTTTTTCCCGACACGATGTTCTGCTCCAGCCCGCAACTTCCTGCCCCAGCCCTGGATTCAGCCACCTCTTCAATGAGCCCTGGTTCCTGTCGGTGGAGAATGGATTTAGGACAGATTTAGAGACCAAGATGTGCGATACTAGTTGTGCTCATTGGGGAACCACTGGTTCCAGTCCTTGAGGCAGACACCTAGGGAGTGTAGAATGTAAATATACTCACATATACACAGATACACACTTACACTTTACTATCTATATATTTATGTTTATCTTGATATCTATCTATGCATTTATTTGATATAGTCATTACATATTTGTCTTTATCTTGATATCTATCTGTATATAGAAAACTATGAGTTTACATGGGTACTTATAATTTTTTTTTTTGAGACTGCAAGAGCACACGCTTTATTCAATGGTCTAAGAATGGACAAGTGGCAACCTAGTTCTCAAATCAATTTCTCCGAGTACTTATAACTTTAATCCAATACTACTAAGTTCATTCAGTTTTCTCCCCCTCCATATTTGTAATTCCCTTTTCTAACAGTGGCCCCCATCATCCTTAATATATTATATATTTGGTGAATTGCTCTGCGCGTAACCAGTCTCCCAATGCAGCCACTCCAACTTCCCAAGCCTGGCTGCGTCTCCGTGGGGATGCCCTCACCCCCCTGCTCAGGCTCAATGCCTTACGCTGGGCCCCGCCTTGTACGGGCACCCTCTTCACCCCCCCCACCCCCCACCCCCTCAATTCTCCATGAGGTGCTGTCCTCCCTCTGCAGACACGCCCATAAGCCCATTTGGCCTCCGGCGCCTGACTCTGGGCTATCGTGACTCCCTCACCTGGCATAGACATCGCCCTGCTCTGTCACATCCTAGGCTTTAGGACGGAACACGTCAGGAAGAGAAGAAAAGGGAATGAAGGGAAAAGAGGCAGAAGGGAAGGTCATCGCTGTCATTCATTTCATGGTGTTTCTATCTTTGTTACCAGTGAGTTCTCTGTTGGCTTATCTTCTTCCTTGTATGGCTCCTCTCTGGGCATTTCCCAAAGTTCTGCTTTAGTAGACACCAGAGGAATGACGCAGAGCTTGGACTAAGTTATCTGCATCTCTGCTTTCTGGCTTTGAGACCTTGGCAAGGTTCTCATCCTCTTTGTGCCTCTGTCTCTCCATCTGGAAAATGGAAATAACAATGGTACCTAGTTATAGATCCATCTTTCCAATTTTGGGCAGACATTTCCAAATGAATGGGTTCACGTCTGCTCGAATTCAAAGCGTAAAAATCAGCTCATTTTCCCCTCGTGAAACATGTTCATCTTCCCGTACTTCCTATTTCTGTAAATATATACATTCAGTCTACAAGTGTTTACTGCGTGTTACTAGCAGCAAGCGTGGTGGCTAAGGATCTAGACGTACGAAGCAAGGTCTTTGCCCCCAAGATGATTCCCACAATCAAGTGGGAAAGGTCGTGTGATAAGCGATGGAGTTCAATGTTTGCACCTTTTCTTCTCTAGGAAGAGGACCACATTCCAAGAGGCTACAGCTTTCTAGCAGGAGGACCATACAAGGGTCAGCTGGATGCAGAAGAGAGAAAAGGCCTTCTAGGTTGAGTGAGAAGCATGGCGAAAGTGCGGGAGGTATAATAGAGTATAGCACATTCTGAGACCACGGACTTGAAAACTGGGTCGAGAGAGGCTGTGGGCAGGGATGAGAATGGAGTGAGAGGGGACGGGGTTCAAGCCACTAACAGCCAGGGGGCAGTGCTAAGGGCTTACTCACCAGCTCTCTACGTTTTGTTTCAGATGCCTTCCTCTTCCCGCTTGACTCATCCAGATTTCATCCATTCTTCTTGGCTTTCTCCTTGAAACCTTTTTTTTCATCTGATCCTGAAGTAGCTTCCCTCTCCTCTGAACTTTTCTGGCAATGACTGTCCTCGAGTGTATTATATATGATGATGATGTTAATGTCTTATACATGTAAAGTAATTACAGTCTTCAAAAACATTTTACCTTTATCATAAAGTTTGATCTGTATACTAGGAACAAGTATCATTTCTCTTACAGCTGCGTTGACCCATGAAGATAACCACTGCTTGTGCCCTGCCCCTCTAAGCAGATTGAGAATCCCTTCAGTTCAGCAGCTTTGCCTTTGTCTTATTTACATCTCCCGCAATGCCTACCAGAAACCCTCACAGAGAACTGGTGCTCAAGACATGTATTGACTCAATATTGATGTGAATTTTACTGAATTCGTTGGCATTGCAGTTCTGTGTGTTTCTAGCTAGCATGGCATAAATTGTCCTACATTCTCAGAAATGACTTGTAGGTGGTATAAGTAAGAGATGGCAGCACTGGAAGTATCGTATGTCAGAGCTCTGGGCTATGAACCATCTAGTGCCCTCAACTGAGAGAAAAAAAACACTCATTACTTTGAAAAACTTTAGGGGCCCTTTTGCACTCATCTTTGGTGATATGTCTCCAAATGGCCCAGCCTCCTATGCTTTGCTTGCTGGCTGGCTGACTGGGTAGTTACTAGCAGGTCAATAAAACTAACAGGAACCGGGAGTTTAGTCCTGATTAATCTAATTAACTGCTATGACCCAAAAAAGGGGGGCTGTAATTGCCCTCCATTTCCTATAACTTCCTCCCTCTGTAGCACCCCAACCCTACTCAGCCTTAGGAGTTCTTCTCTATGAGCTTGTCAGCTGAGTCTTAAAACCTAGGCCTCTGAATAACTAGTTCCGCTACCTAGATACCGTCTATCCTTCTCACCTGCAATGTGTTGAAGTATTGCACCGCTTGAGTTGGCTCCTTTCACACTTATGGTCTGGGTCATGTGTTTAGGTTACACGCTTCCAGGCGTAGGTTGGGGAAAGAGGTGTGTGCTTTGTGAACCCAAACGATGCAGTGAACTTGGAAAACTGAGTTCCATCACTGATGTATTCGGTTTGTTGAGAACCTTCCCTAAGAAGGGCCCCTGATAGTAGCTGAGAGCACTAAAGATTACATCGTTGAAAAGAGGGAAAATAGGGATGAAAACTACAGGGGTAAAAATTTGAAATCTGTAAGAAAAATTAAAGGTAGCGATAAGGAAAAGCCAATGAACAATTCACACGTGGTGGAAATCTGGGCATGCCACGTCTTCAGAAACAAAGGCAAATGTTGGAAAAAGTGTGATGTGCTCCAGCTCTTCAGCGCCCGCTCTGCTCAGTTCTTCTGTTTGTTTCTAGACACGGCTCTCGCCTGCATCTTTCTCTGCTGGTGCCCTGCATGCCCAGCTCTTAGAAGCTGGTACCACAGGTGGCTTCCCTTATCTGAGTTCTGCCACAAAACCCCTCAGCTTTGGTGCCCTCAGCACGAGAGAGAGGAGGTGGTCCCCACACAGGGAAATGCCGAGTTCAGAAAGACCTGTAGACAAAGTGTGATCTCAGGCTCACCTTGTTTCCTAAGAGAGCAAATGTTAATTGCTGACAGCGCAGATCTTACTGGCAGTCTCCTAAGTGGGCTCTTCTGTTTCTCCAACATTTGGGGGCCCTATTCCCTGCCAGGCCCTAGGTGAGGCTCCAGGAACACCGGCAGCTTTACGCTGGGTATTCTTTTGCCCTGCACCCCACCCCCTCCACCAGATCTCTGCTCTACACGTGAGGGGCTGACCTCTGCCACCCACATCTCCCTGAGTCCCCACTGGCAGCTTTCTGGCTGCGTTCAGCCAATGGTGGCTCGAGAAAGTGGGCAGAGAGAGGTGTCAGAGACGTTGACTCCCCATCCTGGTTTCCAGCGCCCGCAAGGCGGGCAGCTTCTCCACGCCACTCCCTCTCACTGACCTCTGGTTACAGCCCAGGATGGTAACAGCTTCCCATGCTTGCTGGCCTCTGGGTGCCTCACCATCCAGTTTGATCTTATAGTCTTGCCCAGGCCTCTGAAAATGGTCCTTTCTCCCACTCAAGCATCTAATAGTGACTTCCGTTGCCTGCCTGGACTCTGAAACACACTTTACATCATTTTTAAACTTCAGTGTTTAGGAATGATGTAACTTTTCTTTCCTCATGCTACAGTGGCTTTGGGGCCAATCAAGGATGTGGTCCTCAGCCTCCAGTCACTGAGGTGGTTGGTTTTGAGGGGCCCCCTGCATCCCGGTAGATCCTGGTGCAGGCCCCCGCCGTTGGGTTGTCCTGCCATCTTTCACTGTTGTTGGCACTGCCGCCACTGCTCTGGGTGAAGCAAGTGCAGGGTTGACAGAAACAGAATTAGAAGGCAGAAATCACATGGGCCTTGAGTGTCTGTGGTCCAGCAATAAGGAAGGGGCCCCAAGAGAAGCTGAGTTGCATCGTGGCTATTTGGGAGAGATGCTTGCAGTCTACGCTGTGTTAACAAAACTGGAAGAGTTCTTGTCTTCCCCAAATGGTGCATTTGCTTATAGTCTATCTTTTTGTACCTCAGAGAAATTTTGGTGGTTTATTACAATAACTCACGCTTGGATCAGAATGGTGTTGGAGGTGGTTATGATATTTGCAAGATTTTTAATAGGATGTCTGCTTTATCTTTTATAATCCTGGTGGTGGTGTGGGGGGAGTCTGGTTGAATGTCAGTGCTATTTTTATGGCTCTTGAGATACACGATGACATAAGCTTAGAGCAGAAGAGCAGCTGGGGAAGACAGAGTTATGCAGGAAAGACAAAAAGGGAGAGAAGGTCTAACACAGACCCCGAGTGGGGCACAGACCCTGAGAAGATGTCAGCCAAGCTCCTATGAGTGCACATACTCTGAGGGACAATTTCGTGTGTGTTGTGCTTTGTGTAGTTTACCCTAAGTGCCTCTTTTATAGTTTGGAAAAATTAGTACAGTCTGATATATTTGAACTGATATCTCTATCAATTATATTTTTCCAGAATGAAGTACTACATAAAATTTAACTTGAAGCTCTTATATCTTAATTTTCAGAGGTACTGTAACATAGATATATAAGTATATATAACACATATCTATGTTCTGAGTTTCTTAAATTAACCTTTGTTAAGTAGAGCACAGGGTGTCGGATGGTGAACCGACAACAGAGTTCAACAGACCACAAGAGAACTTGAAATAGAGAGGTTTATTATTCACAGGTCCTGGGGGAGGGGTGGTACATGGCACACCTAAAGGGGCCACACAGGGAGGTCAAGGCAGGATACAGACAGAGAGAAAGAGACAGGATCTGGGGCACATGCCTTTATTAGGGTCCGTGGGTGGAGTGCATTGGGGCCCCTGGGCTATGGCTAGATTGGTCAATTCGAGTCCAAAGAGCGAGGTTTTGGTAAGCTCCCTGGGGGGCGGGGTCTTATCGAAGGGGTGCATAAGGCATACAAGCACTGGGAGACTGTTGATCACAAGGGCCGCTGGGGAAGTCATACCAGGGACTTACATTTTCTTGTGACCCTGGGCTGCTATTCAGAACATGCACCTGCATGAAGGGCTAGTGTCAAGTGATGGTCCCTGCAGGCTGTTTGGCAAACAAAAGGGATGCTGAGGCAACAACACCATCAAGCAGCTTAGCTAAATTCTCAACAAAGTGACGTAGAAATATAACATTATATATAATGTTTAAATATCACATTCCTTTTTTAGTAATCATAGCGACTATTGGGAATTGAAGAGGCTTACAAGAAACTCGTAGGATGCCGTGAGCCCTGAAATAAATCTTGTCCAGGAAGACGTGGCATATTACCAACACAAGCGTGGGAGTGCTTACAGAAAAGGGCATTTACACTGTACTCTTAATACTTATCTTTATTATGAAAGTGTTTCCAAAGTAAAATGACCCTCATCACAATGATTGCTTCCAGAGATCAAGAATGATTATATTTTCATATAAAAATCAGCAAAACACAATAACAATACATAAAGTAATTCTAATTGGCTAACAGTACATCATTCCGTTTCTGACAGAGATGCTCAAGTACTGAATTGTCTTAACGAGTAAGGTTTTGTCACCTATTCTATTTCTCACTGCAAGATGAAAAACATCAAATCCCCAAACTAATCACCTCCCCCTTGCATGACACCAAATGTCTATGGAGGTCACCGATCACGTGGGTAAAGAGGTGATGAAACTTAGAGCTTAGAGACTTTAGGAAACTTTGGGAAATCAAACTTGGAAGGTGTTTTCCATGTTTATATTAATGAAACTCAAAGTTCCAGAATCACCACATAACTGTTCCTATTACAGAGCTAATTTCTCTTTGGCAACTAATCTTTAAAAACTCCTATTTTTTTTTTGTTTGTTTGTTTTACAATGACAGTTTTAAAAAATTACTGTAGATCCAAAATAAAAAAAAAATCATCTCTATAAAATCTAATTTTTCACTTAACATAGAAATCATACCAACAGCTACTGTTCCCTGGTTTCCAGGCCATGCAACATAACTGAAATATGAAGCCAAGCTCTCATGGACTTGTGCCAAGGAAAACAGGCTCACATGGGCACTGCACTTTTTTAAGAAAAATGGAATTGTGGTACACAACAGATCCAAAGTCTACTGGGAAATTGATAGCAGGTTAGTGACAACATTCTGGCTGCCTTTTATTAAGAGTCCCAGGAGCCGTAACGGAATGTGAATGAAGGTAAGACAGATCTCAGGCTGGCGGTCCCCTCCCATTCCTTCCTGGGCACTCTCGGGAACGTGCTGTCTTGTGGGGACACCCCATATGATGTACCACCTGCCTGCAGAGACTTACGTCTTTGATCTGATGGGGTCTTGGCTGGTGGCCATTTGGTAATGTGTTCTTTTCCAAGGCTTCAGGTTGAACTCAGCTTGGAAACACTAAGGCTCTTCTTTCGGTGTCTAGTTATCTCTAATACAATGTCCTTCATAGAAACCAGCATCAGGTATGCGTCCTCGCAACATATGTTAGAGGGGTCCCAACAGCACAGAGTGGACAAGCCGCCTCAGCATCTACCGAGCGCCCCCTAGGGGACGGGAGGGGACCATGCACACAAATGCAAACCACAGGGCTTTTTTCTGGACTAGTACCTATGAAGAATTAAAATGTGGCCACAGTAAACCACTGCTAATTACTACCTCGTAATTTGAGTATGGCACAATTTCATTTTACCAAGAGAGACGTAAACCTACTCTGGGGACAACACTAACTTCATTAAAAAAAATATCTTGCTGCACTTTGCATAAATTGTGATTGACAAGTACTCCTTCCATGGACGGCATGAAAGTGCGGACTTTGATCTGATTTGATTTTTTCTTATTTGAACATTAGAAACATGTCAGGGCCATTAACATTTATCTACAAGGCAGGAATCAGCCAAAGACAAAGAAAAAAAAGAAAGTAAAAAAGTAAGCTAATTAGACTCAAGACCTCAAACAGCATGTGAAATGTAAACATTTAACCTCTCATTTCCAAAGGATTTCTTGAAGCCTCTTTGGATATAATGACATCATCACACATACTGATAAAAAGAATTATTTACTGCCTTCGGAATTATTCTGTATACTTTTCATACTTTAAATTAAGAAAAAATACTCAAATATTCAGGCAACTTTGGCATTAAAACCTCCAAGAAGGGGACAAAAATAACTACCAATGCAAAAATCATGAACAGGCTGGGAACAATCACACATGTCCATAAAGTTCCCTTGGAAGAGCTCTTTTGTGAAGACTCAGGTACGCTGAAATGAAATATGATTTCTTACTTCAGCCCAAATAACAACAAGGTTGAAATACACAGAGTGGAAGATTCAGACCCTTTCTACCCAAGATGCAAGCATTCAGTTTGCTCAGATTCAAACTCTATCAACTACTCAGAATGGAAAGTTTGGAAACAGAACTGGACATTTTGAGGACATGACCCACCATTCTGGCTACAGGTGACCTGACTGTACCCCACTAAAGAGTTATTTCTCTCCCCCAATTGCTTGTTTTCTGCGGAGAGCCTACCTTTATTCCTAGTTCACATTCGTCAGAGGCCTGTTTCATTATCTGACGGTACCTCAGGACACCATGTGTCTAGCAGCCTAGCAGGAGCTGGATGTTAAAATCCTGGGGTGAAGCGGAAATCACGTGCATTTCTTCCAATACTTAGTTTAATAATCCAGAACACTGACAGGTGCTCTCCTATTCTCAGCATTCATATCACTTAATCTGGAAGTGGGAACTCCTTAGATGCTGACCTTAGGGCCCGCATGATCTTAGCTCTGAGACAGAGTGGCTCTCAGCGGTGGGGGTAGCATGAACAGGAAGTGGAGAAGGAGGCGGGAAGTTTCTGCTGCACATGGTGGGTGGTTTTCATGAAGAGAATATGGATGAGGATGTCAGTGATATTGTGGTTCTATCATGTTTTTTTGAGAAACATACATGTACATACATGGATCACACAGTTTTATAACACATTGACCCAAGGCCAAATTCTACTTGATTTTCTACATTTTCTCCCTCTAATCGATCTAGAAAAGCTACAGAATTGGAGAATGAAATATTACATTTTTTAGACTCCTTCCTACATACCCCTCTGTACCTTGGGAATGTTTAAATATGACCCGGACAGGCTAAGTTAATTAATGGGAAACAACACTTTACTACCCTACAGTTGACTTTACAAACACACTTCTATGGCCTGGCACAGGGGGAAGATCGGCTATCTCACATATTTTCCTCTCTCAGCCTTATCAGGCCACCACGGGAGAAGAGCAGACAGAGATACATTCTTCTTCATCTCAAAAGACCTACAAACACCATTCTGATTAGTCAAAGAACTCTTTAAATCTGAAATAAAAATCCATACATATGTAGAGGACTGTGTTAAGTTACTGCCATTGGTCAGAGAGGCTCTGAGAATTCTCCATCCTCCTTTTAAGTGAATTTTGGGAAAAACAGAAGATTATTCAGATGTCTTTACTAAGGACAGACAATTTTCTTCATTTCATGCAACTCTTCTAAATCTTTAATTTACAAGCTGATCTTTTGAAATTATGCTTCTGTGCTAAAAGTGTCAGATGATCCAAATTAGAACACACTGGTTCTCTGGTTTATTTCATCCATCAGAGGACTTGCTCTAGACAATAAAGCAAGACACGAGTCACTCTTCTGTTTCATATTTTAGTTAATAAGAAACTTTCACCTTCCCAAAAATTTTCAGCTATAACATGCTTGCTGTCTATTTTTTATCTCTCTGCATTTTAGCACATGTTCAGATGACTTAAGTACTTTTGATATTTAATGATCAGTCTTACAAACTCGACCATCCACACATTATACTCCTAGACATATCCCTGTTCTGTGAAATAAAATAATAAGGCTTTACAAGAAGAGTTAGTTATACTGTTTCTTCAATAAACAAGCAGACATATTTCCAAGGCCCTTCAATCATTACTACGGACCGTACCAAAAACACACTATTTTATAAATAGGTGGGAAAAGAGTTAACCTTACAGTGTGAGGTTTTGGTTTGGGAATATTCTTTTAACTATTAACACTCATGTTGCATATTGTGGGCACAAAGCTTTATTTCAAGTTTTTAAAAAACTGAATTGACTATGAATGGTTTTGATCAGGACATGCAGCAACTAGTATTTTGCTGTTCCCTTCACCAGCCCTGACCTGCACATTGATGTCACTGCATTGCGGTTTCAGACGCTTGTTTTAGAAGCTGGTCTTTCTGATTTATGAAATAAGTATTTATAACACCTTTTTATTCCCTCATACTAAAAGCTGGAAGAAAAGAGATAAAATCTTTGGCTTAACGTGTATGGTTTTCTTATCTATACATAAATAACACTGCCCTGTAGGGGACTATGGAAACTCAGGTTTTCAGTAATCTTTCTCATTGCTGAGTAGAATTTTTTTTGCTTTCTTCTGGAAATAGCTCCATTTGAACAAACATTCCTGGAAACTGAACACGTTCTTCAAAGAAGCAAACAAAAGGACTTAGAGTGTAACACTGCTCAGTTTCTAGTAACAGGAAATCCTGTTACGATATGGGTTATGTTTAAGGAGAAAAGACAAAGGGTAAAATGGTCTTCTCCCATTGGCTTTTACTTTGCTCAGAAAAATGAAAACATCAAGATCAAATACTACATAGGGCGCTTTCTTGAAAGCTGGTTGCAGTAAAGTGCTCTGCATTAGAGGTGACTTTTGCCAACTCTTGGAAGTCTCCTCTTACTGTCCCAAAATATACTCAGCTCCTTTTTTTCAAGACATGGCAGAAGACTGCACTAATCACAGGGGTAGCGGTAAAACCTGGTTGAAATCTGCTGCTCTCCTTGTATTACTCTCAGATCATCGGACAAATTCCC